>NW_015159727.1:774662-781021 GCF_001447785.1 Gekko japonicus | reverse complement strand
CCTGGAAAAAACCCCGCCCCCCCCCCCCCCCCCTTCCTTTTGTAAGATCCTGAATTTTTTTAAAGGTTCTTTGGTATCCATAGTGACATAGAATGAACTGGTTAGTGGAATGAATTTTAATAAGGTTGTCAACCTTAAAACAAAATTAAAAAGAGTGATTTAAGTATTTAAATGACTGTCAAGAATTCTCTAACCATATTATCCGCTTCTCCCTTTTCCTGTTTCTTATAAAACCAGAATTGCTTTTGTTTATGGTAATAGGTGCTACGGTAGTTATGAAGTTCTATGTAGAGTTATATTTTGTCCATACCATTATTTTAATATTTATGTTAAGAGCTTGATTTGAATAGAATCTTTGTTTTTATTTTTATGTGGGAGTTCAGTGATGGGTGATGAGGAAGGGTCCAACATCTGAAGCTACAAAGATTAGTATTTATTGGGCTTTGCTGGGAAAGAGGAGGACCATATGGAATGGGGAAATATTTAAATTCAAGGAAAAAATGTGACTTATACTTAGATGGCCCAGCCCAGTTTAGGAGATCCACATCCTCCTTTGGGGGATGTGGGAAGAAGGGTTTGTTCTTGAAAGACATCCGAGGATCCAGAAACCTGCTGTTGTGGTGTTGTTGGTGTCTTATCATCCCATAATTTTGGTTCATACCTGCAGTCTTCAGTGAGTCATGAGATCCTCAAAGGGGTGGTGGCGGAAATCGTCCTTATTCCCATGGGGATCTGGGATTAACACAGAGAGGAAACATATATGCATTTTTAAAGATACATTGAAAAAAGCAGTGCTGGCCTTTTGGTGGTTAGCTAAGCAGTGGTGAGCCATAATCTGTAACCTCCAACTAAGCAAGAGGTCTTGTGGATAATGGTTAGTTCATTGCACTTGACTGGAGAAAGGGAGATTTGTGAAAGTAAATTATTTCTCTATTCTAGAGGAAATATAGATTTCAATAAGAGGGCAAAGTCCAGGTAGATGGAGAGAATGGTAATTCCAGTTTCAAGTTGGCAAAAATATGGATAGCCTGTCTTGTACACTCAGACCTTAAATACACTAATATTTTTTAAACATCTTCCTGTCTCCCTCCCCTCCCTCCACTTTTCCAGTTTTTCTCTTCTGGACCTGAGAGAGTCTTGTTCATGTCTGATACAGGTTGAAACAGTCTCTGTCCAAACTGAATTTAGGACTTAAACGCGTAGGAGTTGTTGAAGTGTTGCATTCCTCATAGGGCCAAATCCAGACTTGGATGGTAGCTGTTTCTAGATCTGTGCACAGCAGGCTTCTGCCTTTACTACTATGAGTTGTGGCCATACTGTTATGGTGGATTACAGGGATCTCTAGGTTTATGTGGCAGATCTTCTCCTTGTTCAATATTGTGTGATTTGACCAGGGCTTTGGCTGGTGGAGCAGCCACTGCAGTGCTGCTCAGTATGTCAGTGCTTTGCTTTTGCTGATGAATAATTGCATTTCCTGAATTGAACATGGCAGTATTAATTCTCTGTAATGGTAAAGGCATTGTGCTGCCAACACTTGGTACTGAAGGAACATGCTAGCATGATAGATTTTGTCCTTTGATTTGGGGCACATTCTTTCTGCCTCTTTGCAGTGCTGCATAGCGTTAGTGTGAAGCAGCTCAGAAGTCCAGCAATGGCTGTACCATGTGATGTTGCAGAACACCCATGTTTGTAACACAGACTTTGTTCAAGGGAGTTGTTGCCCTCCTTTCCTGCAGTCTGCACTTTACAGTGCAACTGGTTCTTTGTGTATGTCTGTTGGAAACCTTTCAGGAGACATTTAACTGCAGGCAAAATATAAGGCAGGTTCATATTTCGTTGTAATATTAAAAGCCTAGGATGCCTTGTAACTTGCCTGTAGTTTTCCATTGTATGTGCTTTGGGTCCTCCCCTTTTTCCTTCAGTCATCCCTCCCCCCCCCCATTGATTTTGAGCTGCTTTGATTGTCTTCAGCTGTGACTAAAGCGCAGCCAGTCAGTGTTTAGAACTGGTTCCAGCATCAATTCTCACTTTGAAAAACATGACATTTAAAACCAGCTTTTTGGTTTTCCTACGTATAGATCTTGATGCTTGCTTTAAAGATTGTTTTTGCTGCTTTCTTCTTGGAATAGCGAGATTTGTTTGGATGCCACATCCTCTTGACCTCAGAACACCTTTATTTGAGCGCTGTGGTAACAGACAGGCTGGATTAATATGACAGAATCAGTGTTAATAGCAGATATTAATACTCCCACCAGTTTCCAATAGTAAAAGAATGCCAGTGCTGTCTGCTCTAAGTCAGTCTAGAAAGCTGACGATTCTGTGAATCAACACTATACATGCCTCAGGTTTTATTTTAGGCATTAGATTGTAGATAGAGCCTAAGTTCCTTAATCGCTTAGGTGCTTTTTTGCGTTGTTCTGTCAGTTATGTCTTAGCATAATTTGTTTCTTGGCAGATGCAAAGACCTTTTCATAGTCTTTGAGTGAAGCATGCCTAAGTTATCTGTCCCTTCTAATCAAAATTTTAAAACTCGTGTGTGTATGTGTGTTTTTTTAAGTTCACATAACATATCATTTCTGTGGATATTTTTAAGCTGTTAAGGTACAGTCCGGATTTTAATTCCATTCTTAAGGTTGCCAGGGGAGAGGGAATAGTTGCGCACACAGTTCACCAAGGATAGGACCAGAATCAATGGATTCCAACAAGAGGAAAATAGATTAAAGTTAGACAAGAAGGAACCTCTTGACTATAATAAATGCATATTTGCAGTGAAGCATGCTACCTAGAGAGATTGTGAAATCTTTATTGGATGTCAAGACAGTTCTGGTCAGGCATTTATTGGAGTTAATACCTTTTAGATAGGCTAGGTTGTCTCTGGATAAGGAATGAACAGGATTAGATCTGATGTGTGTGTGTGGTTCAGTGATATAGTTGGGATTAGAAGGGCAAAAAAATGAATTAAGATTCACAATTATATTTCTGTAAGATACTTGAGATTTATTTCAGATGATGGTAATGCCAAAGCACATCTTGGAGATCGAGAAATTCACATTGGTTTACTAGAAATTAACAAATTCCATGATCAGAACCTTCTGGGATTTCCATGGTTCCTTTGCTTACTATCTTAGCTTCCCATATGACAAGTGATACTATTTCAGTGGACAGTGTGTTTAAAGTATGTGCTATTACTTGTGATGAGCACTTGCAGGTGAGTGTTACCATGTGCATACGTAGCAGGAATCCCTAATTGGCACCAGCTTCCTTTCATATGTTCAGCGTGTTCATGGTTTCATACAAAGAAATGAAATTTTTGTGAGAGCTGTCATGTGTGAAGTGGCTCAGAGTCACTCTCCTTAATTGCAAGCAACTTTCAACTCTTCAGTCATGATGATGCGTGAGATGAAATCGTGATTATAGAACAAACAATAGTTTACACACCCTCTTTTTCATACAAATGACATTTAGCTTTTCCAGAGGCTCTTTTCCCCTCACTTTGTATGGCTTCATTCTCTGAATACAATTTATACAAATTGAAGCTTACAGGGATTTTAAGAAAGAGTTGATGCAGGTCCTTAAAAACTATATATGAAACTGGGTCTAGGTGTGCTCAGCTCAGGAACTATGGGGGCTATGTCTGGAAGACTGTCATTCTAGTAAGTGTTGGTAAGCTTAAATTCTATGGTTGTTCCAATGTCCTTTTCATGTCAAAGTGCCTAATCCATTTTAGGTTCCTAAGCCACTGAGGTGTTTCTGAATATTTTATTCTACATGACCTCTGTTCTTTCCCATGTGCTACACTGGACAAACTAGTACTTTCTTTTTCTCTGCTTTCTGATGTGTAAAGCAACGGTTATTTGCCACAGGAGTCAAATAATGATGTCAAGCTCTAGAGATGGGTATGTCATTGTTTAAATATTGTTGTTTTCAGAGGAAAAAAAGAGCAAGGCACAGTCTGTGAATGGGGCTAAACACTGTTGTTGACGCCAGCACATACAACCATGCATGATGCCAAATGAATAAACACTGCATACTGGATTCTTTGGGTGGTCACATTTATTAACAACTGTCATTCTTTTGGTTGCATGTCTTAGAAGTTTATGAAGCAGTAACAATAGCCGTTTATGAGTATTCTTTGGGAAAGTGAATGAAAAGGGATGACCTTGGGGATTGCTCACACATTTTGTTGTGCCCTCTTCTTGCTTAACTGGCAGGCAACTCTTGCATTGCTATCAGTAAGATGTTGCTTTCTTTTCATCTCATGCTACACAACTTAGTGATTTTTTTTTCTATTTCCAGATGTGGTCTACGATAGCATAACTCTTTCTTCCATTAAAGATGAGATCATAACCCTTTCCCCCCAGCCTCTTAATTACTTGGGGTTCCTTTCTATGAATTCTCCATAGTCTCTGATCCTATATGTTGCTTCCCTGTACACATCTCTCTCTCCCACCTAGCGATAAATGCAACACAACCCCAGCCCAAGTATTAGCATATCCAATATTAGTGTGATCTTATACTGAACCTTTACTGTACAGCACACCTTCACTGGTGAGGATAGCATATATAGTAATTTTATCACACAGCAGCTATTGAATGGACTGCATGCATATGTTTCAATTTTTAATAGGCAAAATCCTTCAGAATCCATACCCAGTAATCATCTTCACTTATGTGCAAATCTTTATAGCTCTGTTTTGATGGTGTGACAGCCAGTTTTCACCAGCTGAGAATTCTTCATAGACATAAATAAACCACAGGCATTGTTGAGTAATGAAGAATTATGAATGGAAATCTCTGGCCCAGGTGGAGTATTACATTGTGTGGCCAGTTCCATTCATTAATTTTTATTACACTGCAACAGCTGTTTGAGTGTGGAATCTAATGGCTCCTTGCTCTGTATAGTATGATTATAATATTTATAAAGAACATGCATGCTTTACAATCCAAACTTCTGTGTTTTTATACCCCCTAGAGCTCTATGATTCCTTAAACTATGAACCAGTCATGAAAGATGTGGTGGATTTTTTTTTCTTTTTGCAAGAAGGATTGCATTTCCTAATTAATATTTCATCTGGGCCTGCACTGGGAGTGTTTAGCCAGATCTAAGCAGTAACATATGTTCTGGTGGCTTATGCTGTCTATAGGGGAATACAGGCAATCAGACTAGCAATCGCTCACCTTCACATTAGAGGAAACAACTTCTGCCAAGATAGGTAAATGTGTCTCTAGATGATGTCAGCTTTATATACCCCAGTGCTTTCTCATTTCATCACTTTGATTTATTGTATGGAATAATTTCCATTGTTTTCCTTGTAGGGAGGATCTTTTGTGTTCGTGATTGCATTTAATTTTCAGTTTTATCAAGGCATGCAAAGTTGTCACTGGTACACACAGGCCTTTGGGAAATAAAATTGACTACATTTCTTAAACTGCTTAGCAGCCCAGCATGCACGATGGAATCCTGTATCCATTAGCTCTTCCATGCTTACTTCATTGCAGGAGGGCAGTTCCATGTGTAATGCTGTGCATGCATGGTGCTTCCTTCCCCATTGAATGGAAGCTTGTATGTGCAGGAGTTTTGCATGTACATCCACAAGGAGATGAATGAATATTTATGTGCGTTACTGGCCAGCTCCATGATGTTAGTGATTCTCCTATTCGGTTTAGTCCACCAGCCATCATAGATCAAAAGTAATGGATGGGTCTTTCATATTCTCTGGTATCATCTCAAGCACAATAAATTCCAATGATTATATTTTTCATGTTTTATCTGCCAGTCATTAAATGATGTATATTCATGTGCCACTTAGTTCCAAAAAAGCTTCTAGTTTGATGACTCTTCCAATGAAATCTGCCTTTAGAATTGTTTTCATAGCAGGGAGTCTCCCATATGTACCTTATTTATGCTCTACTTTCATTCTGACTATGTCAGATACTAGAAATGGTCTTTACAGATAGAGCAAGTAAACAGCATTGGTATGAGCTGCTGTTGCTGTTACATGTTTCTATTCTGCCCCCTTTTATGTGGCTGCCCCTGTGTTGGTTATTCTTGCAATGTCCTTAGTGAGGTAGGTCATCTGTTTTGGATATGGAGAATTACGTCTGAGAGGAAGTCCTGAAAGAGGTGCTGCATTGTAATATACTGACAAGGAGTAGCAGTTCACAAAGGGTGCAATGTTTATTACTTGACAATCACAAACCAAGAATTGCAATGGCATTTGTGCCAATATAGCTGTTCTTGGGAGAATGTAAATGTAAATGTGCATGCTTGGAATTTGGGAAGAATCGTGGGAGGGCAGGAAAATTAAACTATTTGGAAATCCTTCCCTCTAATACTCCATTTAATATCATTTTAAGTT
>NW_015159727.1:765245-774604 GCF_001447785.1 Gekko japonicus | reverse complement strand
AGTGACCACTTTGTGCCTCCTGGAACATGCTCAGTGCTCATTAGACTAATTTTGCTTCTCTTCCCCTCTGATTAATTTAGAAGACCATATTTTTTTCTGCAGACCTGGCATTGTAAACACTGAGTATTTTTTCCTCGTTTTTTTTAAGCTAGAAAAATATCAGATCAAACCTAAACTTACTTTACAGTTTTATAATTTAGCTAGTGTATAAAATTGTGCTACTTGGCATATTTATGAAATGTATAAAACTAAGACATTTACTTTACAGTTTAAACAGATAAATTGCAAATATACCCAATACTAGGGAAAACTGCAAACTGCTCTATTCTATGCTATCTAAGCATATATGTACTAGTTCAGTGTAATGGTTCCGGGCACGGACTCTGATCTGGGAGAACTGAGTTTGATTCCCCATTCACCCACATGCAGCTGCTGGTATGACCTTGGGTCAGTCATAAGCTCTTTCAGAGGTGTTCTCTCAAGGGCACAGGAATGATCATTTGCTAAAGTTGCATATTGTCTTGCATTAAAATTTTTAAATGTTTTGTCAGTCATTCAAATCTCTCTTAACTATGGCCCACAAGTCATACAGAAGCAGAAAAAACACTGTTATAGAATTGGTGTGGTGATAGGTAAGGGTAAATGGAACAACCCAGAGACCGTGAGCCATCACCACCATCATACATTTTGTGAAAATTCTTGGAGTGGTGGCTAACCCAAAGGGCAAAACTGGTAAGATGACATTAGGAGTGTGCGCTCAGTATGTACCATGCTATAGCGAGTTGGCTCAGACTAAGCTGGCTGAAACTAAACCCAGCAAAGACGGAGGTCCTGTGCCTGAGTCAGGTTGGTCTGGGGATGGGGCTCCCTCTCCCAGCCTTCGATGGGGTACCTTTGGTGCCAGCGCCGGATGTTCGGAGTTTGGGAGTGCTCCTGGATTCCTCCTTAACTATGGAGGCCCAGGTGGCAGCCACTGCTAGGTCGGCCTTTTACCACCTTAGGCTGATTCGGCAGTTGGTCCCCTTCCTCGACCGCAATGACCTGGCAACAGTCATCCATGCGATGGTCACCTCGAGGTTAGACTACTGTAATGCTCATTACATGGGGCTGCCTTTGTTGCAAATCTAGAAGCTGCAGTTAGTGTAGAATGCTGCGGCAAGGCTTTTAATGGGCCTCCCTAGATAGGAGCACATTCAGCCTGTGCTGAAAGCGCTACACTGGCTGCCAATAGCATACCGGGTGCGCTTCAAAGTGCTGTTTTTGATCTTTAAAGCCCTATATGGCCAGGGTCTGACATACCTAAGGGTCCGCCTTTCCCCACACGTACCCCAATGGGCACTACGGTCTGGGGCACAACATCGATTAGTGATCCCAGGCCCCAGGGAGGCCCGGCTTGCTGCAACCAGGGCCAGGGCCTTTTCGGTGGCGGCTCCTACCTGGTGGAATGAGCTCCCGGAGGAGATCAGGGCCCTGCGGGACCTCTTACAGGTTCGCAGGGCCTGAAAGATGGAGCTCTTCCACCAGGCTTTTGATTAGGAGCCGTCACTACCACCAGTACCAACAACCCCTGGTAACAATGGGGATGGCCCTCTATGAAGATTGAACTACAGCAGTACGGTGGATCGGTACCGCTGGACTGGGACAGTGTAGCGTCTTCAGGACACCATTTTGCTTTAATTGAAGACAAATAGCATTGAGCACTTTATTATGTAAAATAGTTTGCTTTTATTCTGTTTTTATGTATTGGCACACGGTGCCCTTGTTTGTGAGCTGCCCCGAGCCCACTCGTGGGGAGGGCGGAGTAGAAATTTAATAAATAATAAAATAATAATAATAGATAGCTCTACAAGTACCAATGACTACCTTATTTGCATTACCAACAGTTCCAGCACCAGCATCCAATAAAAATGTATCCTCAGTAGAGGTCTTTCGCACCCATTCAATCCCAGTTGAGGCATAGATCCTTTGTACAGGCCTAGGCCTGTGGGTCAGCAACATTCACAATCCTCTTAGGACACTCAACAAGTTCCAAAGAGCCTTTTCTGACTAGTAGGCCCCATGGACACACCAATGGCCATCTTTGGGGCAGACTTGCAGCCTCTTTTGATCATTGGCACCTCCTCACCTCAGGTACTTGGGTTTTATATATTATTCAATTTGGTTGTTGTTTGGAATTTTTTGCCCCCCCCCCTGCAAATTTTCTCAATGGCATTCGTTAATGTTAAGTTGGAGCTACCTACTTTGATTCAAAAGGGCACTGTACAAGTTGTTTCTTAGCCTAACACAAATACAGATTTCTATTTGAGATTCTTCCCAGTTCCTAAAAAAGAAATGGCAGTCTCAGACCCATTCTTGATTTGAGAGCTCTTAAGTCCTGCCTAGTAGTTAAAACAAAATTAGGATTCTACCTCTGTTGTCTGTGTTACCATTTTTGAAATTAAACTGTTGGTTTGCTGTCCTAGATCTACAGGATGTCTCTTTCCATGAGCCATTCACCTGCTGCACTGTAAATACTTGTGTTTCAGGTTCAAGAGTCTTCCCTTGAGACCCAAATATATATCTTACCAGTATATGGTTTTACCCTTTGGGTTAGTCACTACGCCAAGAGTTTTCACAAAATGTACAATGGTGGTGGTAGCTCACTTGTGGTCTCTAGGTTGTTCCTTACCCTTACCTAGACGACTGACTTACCACTGCACTAACTTGTGAACTTTCACAATATGTGACCCTTATTTTAGGAAAATTAAAAACCTTGGGTTTGGTAGTTAACCTGAAGAAATTGGTACCAACTCGCTCCCAGTGAACCACTTTTATAGGTTCTGTTTTAGATTCCACTGTGGCAAGGCAACTTGCTAAACAGAGGTTCCAATCTGCATTATTTTTTCAGAAATTGCTGGGCTTAATGGCCTTCACCATAACCACAGTTATGTGTGCACTTCAGAATTGGTTTCTGAAGAGATTTAACCCTTCAGTCCACTCACAGAACAAATGCTTCTCTATACCTAGGTCTATAATTCAACAGCTGAATTGAGGGTACATGACCAAAACCTCCTTGCAAGTGTTTCTTTTGGACATATTTCCCCTCAGATTATGTTTGCCACTGATGTATCATTAGAGGGCTGGGGGACATATTGTGATATTTTTAAAACTCAGGATACATGGTCCCCTTATGAAAGAGGATTGCATATTAATTTACTGAAATTAAGAGTGTTAGGCCCTTTTTTCCTTTACAGATCTGGCCAAAGGGAAAGTCATTCAGTCACAGATGGACAATAGATCAGCCATGAGTTATCAACAGACAGGGCATTACAGTATCCCTTTCTCATTTCAGGGAGGCTCAGTTTCACTTTCAATTTCATAAGGGATGACCCTACAGGCTATTCGTATTGTGGGCACTGACAATACAAGAGCAGATGTACTGAACAGAATGAGATGTTTGGACCATGAATGGTCCCTTGTGAGGGACCATATTCTTCCCATTTTTTCCCCAGTGGGGTTTCCCAGCAGTGGACTTACTTGCCACTTGACACAACACCAAGTGTCAGTTGTTCTATTCCAGGGCAGAGCCCAGTTTATAGGGAATGCCTTTCAGTTCTGATGGATGAACAACCTCCTCTATGCCTTTCCACTGTTCCCCCTAATAGGCAAGGACTTCAGCAAAGTCCTAACAGAGGGGACTGAGTGTATTCTGGTAACACCTTTTTGGTCAAGTCAGGCGTGGTTCCAGACTCTAGTATCACTTTCCAGGGATGTCTACATCTACCTGCCCATGGTTCACAACCTACTGTGCAGAGGTCCCACAGTTTGCCACAATGTGCACAAATTACACCTCACAGCTTGACTGACGAATCTGCCTTCTTAGAGTTTTCTGAACAAGTAGCCAGTGTACTTATTAAAGCCAAATAGCCTTCAACTGGGGTCTCCTACTCTAATAAAAGGAAACATTTCTCGAAGTAGGCTGCTTCGCAAGGGGTTCCTCTCATATGATGACCCTCTTCCTTTGGTTTTTGAATACTTAACTTTCCCTGAGGTCTTTTGGGCTGGCAGTGTCATCAATTAAAGGCCACCTGATGGCTGTTTCTGCTTCTCACCCTTTGGTGGAAGGCAGGACATTATTCTCTCAGCAGTTTTCTAAAATGTTTCTGAAGGGGTTGTTTAATCTCCTTGCTGGTAGTTCAACCTCATCTTGGAGTGCATGACCATTTGAGTGCAAAAACAGCTTCCAGCACGGTCCAGAGGGCAGGGGCTCTCCCTTGGCTTCTATAGGGCTATAAAAAGCTAAAGAAAAATCTTCCAGTGGCCAGCCTGCACAGAAGACAACTTGATGAACACCTGTTACAGGTAAGTGTAACACTGTTGTCTTTGGTCAACCCCCACCTGTAAAATTTTGAGAGTCTTCTGCTCAGAGAACAGTTCTTTGTCAACTAACTCAGGTTTCCATAAACCCAAGCATGCCTGTGTGTAAAATCTACAATGAAGTAACATGAACCAATTATTCAATCAGGACAAAACCTACAGTTAGACAGGGTATTTTTGGATCTTCATCAATGAAGATAGTAACATGTTAATTTAACTGGTGGAAACACACAGCGATATCTTGGAACAGTTAATATTGATGAGTAACATGCATATTGTTGTGAGATTATTGGAGCTTAATTGAATAGAAGGGGGAAACAAAATCCGTGGATTTTAGCACATTTTGAGTACGGAAACCCTTATTTTAACAACTATCTCAGTCATTCCAAAGTAGGAAGTTTTTGTCAGTGATTCCCTGAAGTTCCTTTTTTTTTTTTTGGAAAACAAAAAAGTACTCTGGAGGACAAAATGGTATGTGTCCCCTGGAATTTTTTCCTGTTTTTTTTCCTTCAGCATAGACCCCTTCCCCAAATATGTGGAAACTCTCACGTATGTTGGTAGCATGATGTTGTGGGTTTTATAACTGGCATGAGTTGCATTATTTTTAGTTATAGGAATAATGAACATTCCAATGAGGCTTCGCAGCCATATTGAAGTCTACAATACTGTTTTAGGTACATAATTACACACACAAGAATATAAGTGACACAGGGCTTCTTCTAAAACCTGTGTCATCTTACATTACTTATTCCAAGAAGAGCAAGATTGGAGTCTAGTAGCACTTTAAAGATCAACAAGATATCCAGAGTATAAGCTTTTGAGAGTGAAAGCTCTCTTTGTATCTGACAAAGGGAGCTATGACTCTTAAAAGCTTTATAACAGGAAGTCTTGTTGATCTTTAATTTAGCATTGGCTCTTCTACTGCAGACCAACACAGGTACCCGCCTGAAACTTATTCCAAGAGCTTTACCTAAACCTGCATAGATACCCTGATCATCAGCACTGTATAATACATTGATTAAACTTGTTTTGGTAAGGTTTTTTTAACCATAAACTTTCATAATCAGATACATTGGATAGTCTTTCTTTGGCTCAACTGGCTGTATATAAATTCCTTTTCTAAATTCTAGAAATTAATTAGTAAGTAAATCCAACCAGCATTATAACCAGAAAAGCTAACCCATTCCTAATTTCTGAATGACATTTATTAATCTTCTTGTGATTTACCCATGTACATCCTATTGCACAGGTAACCTATAATACCAACTCTGTGTTAAGAGACAAAATTCATTCAAAGTGGAATGCATGCAAGGACCTGTTGATTTTAATGGAAATGTTAAGCCTATACTTTAAAATGTATGCTATTAGATTATTTGTGTCACCTTGTTAGGGAAAAAAGCAGTTGTGTCTATTCCTCTGTCTAATCAGTTCTGGGCGCATGAATGACAGTTGGCTTAGATGGCTTTCAAAGGAGACTGAACAAATTCATGGATGACAGATCTATCAGTGGTTAGATGAAACTGCTGTGTTCAGAACAGCCTTGCACAAGTGGACTTCAAGATACATGCCAGTGTTAATATTTATGGTTCGTTGCATCACTCAATAAAGATTGGAAAGGGGATTCAGAAAAACCCACCTATTGAAATAAAGATCTGGAATACTGTTAATGGTCAAATAACTGGTCTCTTTGGAGGAGGGTAATTTTTTAAATTTATGTTACTCATAGACTGATAACACATATTTATTCTTTCATATATTCTGCCACCAAGTAGCTCAAAGCTACATATGATGGCAGCAGACCTGTGCGTGTAAACGAAGTCTGAACCCAGAGTGTGTATAAATGTTAATGAAGAGCAAAAAGGGGTAAGTGAATGAGGAGTTAATTACATTCCTTGCTTGTTCCTCCTCTTCACCACAATGTTTCCTCCCACTCGTAAGGTAGTGGCCCTGTGGGACAGGCTGTAGGGAGGTAAGTTGTGGGCAGAGGAATGGTTTTTGAGGTAGATTCTTACTCAGGAAAGCTTTGGGAAGGGGCTGCCTGTTTTGCTGCACTAAAGTACATTGTGCACCTTCAGACTGGTTTCTTAGCTTCTGTGAGGCCATATTACCAGCCACAAACCAAAGATCCAGCTGGAAAATGAGTCTAAGCAAGTATATGAATGTAGAGGGAAGGTGATAAGGTAGGGGTGTCAAACATGCAGCCCATGGGCCAGATTCGGCCTGCAAAGGGCTCAAATTTGGCCCCGAGCAACTCCCTTCTGCTTCCTTTCCCAGGGCTGCTCCTACAGCCACACCATGCTTGCTTTCCCCCGAGCTCCCTTGTGGATTTTTGCTTCCTGTTTCCTGCCTCTTGCCTCCCTCCCCTTTGTGCGCTCTCTCTCTCTCTCTCTCCCTCTCTCCCTCTCTCTCTCTCTCTCTCTCTCACAAACACACACACGCACAGATTTCTGAGGCTGTTTCCTCAGAGAGATACAAAGACAACTCTCTCACACACACGCACGCACGCACACAAAACCCTTCTGCTCCCTTCTCCGGGGCTGCTGCTCTTTTGGGGAGGGAGGGGAGGAGAGAGAGAAAACAAAGTTAGAATCCCATTGCAGCTTCAAGACCAACAATGTTTATAAGCTTTTGTGTGCAGGCAGTCTTAGGTCAGCAACTGAATGTTGTGGTTTCTAATTTCAGACTTATGTCCATTTATTCTTTGCATCCTCCTGGACTGAATCCTCCTGAATGGAATTGAGACCTAGGTCTCCTGTCTCATTACCAGCACTGGTATCTCCACGCCTACTACCCCTCTCCATATCACACCTAATCCAATCAAGCCTGCTGTCATCATTCACCTGTTATTGCCATTTGACATCTGGAATCACCTTTATAAAGTTTATATCTCTGGTACCTCGTGTTACATTTTATGGCACGCATGGCCCAGCCCAACAAAGTGATGTTTATGTCAGATCCGACCCTCGTAACAAATGAGTTTGACACCTCTGTGATAAGGTATAGGGGACATTAATATAAGCTTTCTTTCATCAACATCCACCTTTGAACAAATCCAGTCTAATCTGAAAAGCATTGTGAGCCAGAGATAAAGATGAATATTTTATGGCTGAAGTCAAGTTATTCTGATTTTACGCAAGTCAGGGGGATGTGGAATGGTATGCTATAGTGTGGTCTTGTCAGATTTTGGAAGCTAAGGAAGACTCTGCAGAGGAAGGTAATACTTCTCATGGTTTGAAAGCCCTGTTGGAGTTGCCATAAATTGGCTGCAACTTGATGGCACCTACAGAAGTAAGTAAGGGGTTTTTTTCATGGTTGATGGATTTGTGAACACCCCGTGCCCTTTGTGGAGTTCTTGCTGTTGTTTCTGTATGAGAGGAAAATAACATCCTTAGACTTTTGCTGTGAACATAACACAGCAGAATTTATTAATATCATTTTATAACATGACAATAGATCTGGGTGAGCCTCGGAAAGGAGGACTGGGATTTGCTCTTATCCTTGTCTGACTTTCCTAGGAAATACAGCATAATTATGGGCTGGCTGTCTCAGCTGAACAAACAGTAATCCTGTATCCAGTTTGGACTACAGGAGCATGCATCCTCTACCATCTGTATGCCATGTTTATAGGCTTAGTTCCTGCCATCTTTTTTACTTTGGAAGATTTGTGCACATGGATATCTATATGGTGCAGACATGTTTCTATGAGTAGTACTGACTGAGTTGGCATTCCCTGGTTCACCACAGCACAAGTGGGATACATAGCTTTTGAAGAGTGCCTAATGTTGCGATGTAGCCACAACATAGCAGGATTTTTGCGAATGATTTCCATAGAAGTGTAAACACTAGTTTTGTACTATAAATACTCCCTTGATGTTGGGTGCTGTTTTTGATGTTTGGTTCATGAAAACTGTCTTCAGCCATAAAACGGCAACAGCAAGATGCTGAGCTGCTTGTATTCTGAGCATGCATAGGCAGGATCCACTTCATAGAAAGATTATTGAGAGATACTGACACCAAATATGAGGGCTTGGGAAGTTCCACAAGCATTTGAAAAAACCTCTTGGCTTTGACGTCTTTGGAAATAAGCATGGAAATATCACAAGATCAGGCACCAATTAGAGATTTCCAGTATTTTTGTAGTTTTAGCCATGCCAGGAATATAATGAATTATGGATTTTCTCATGGCGTTGTTACGTTTACTTCTGTTTCTAAGACCAGCGAGAGGCTACACTTTTAAAAATAAATGCAGACATATAATATTAACCAAATCTTTTTGGATCTTGGATGAAGGTTGCTTTTTGGTTCACAAATATGGGACCTTGAGCCACTTCCAGTTTCCATTGTAGTTATTTCTCTCTTCAATTTGCCATTACTTATTACTGAAGAAGAAAGAGAATCTTTCAGACTGATCCTCAAATGTATTTTGACCTAATCTGTTATAATATTCCTTGTGTTTGGTATAGCTTTCTGTAATCTTTGCATGATGCAGTTTTTTTTCTGTCAAAGTTACAGAAAATGTTAACTCCCTGCAGGATCAGGTCAGGTCACCTTTTTCAGCATCCAAAGATCGAGAAAATCACAGCTAGTGTGAAGATACAAATGAGTACGCTCCAAAAATCTTGGGGCAGACAGTGCGTCTCATCTGATTTATAAATGTGTACATATCTTCGCTATCTTTGTAGAAAAGCCGTACTTTCTTCTGCTTCTTTAGGGATGATTTATGGGGGGCAAAATGAGTTTAAATAGTACACTGGAGGCCAACAACCATAGCTTCGGCTAGTTATTTCAAATCAATATGTGTGCTATAACCTTGTTTGTCCTGGCCATTCATAATTTCTCTCTTTTTCCTTTCATGTTCTGATTCCTCCAATCTTTGTCAGTGCCCCTCCTGCCTCATTACCCCTTGGCCTGTTACCTTCTCAGTCCCCCTATTCTGTTTTCCCTGCAGTTCTACTTCCTCTTTTTTCTATCCTTCTTTCCAAGGCCTTTCTGCCTGCCTCTCT
>NW_015159727.1:752471-764866 GCF_001447785.1 Gekko japonicus | reverse complement strand
GTCTGTGGTCTTGCCAAATAAATTTGTTGCTTACAATATGATGGGACAGTATTCTGGATCGCTTTGCTACTCGGGATTCTGATCAGAAGCAGCTTACATTTCATGAGCATATTTTGCTTAAGGACAAAGAAGGACAAGAGGAGCCCATCAAAACCTGGGCAGGGGACAGAGAATACACAGGAGCCTTTTTAACTCTACTTAGCAAAGACATCTCTATTTACAGTATATAGTGCCTCAGAGATCTAGTTACAAGGTTTTCCTTTACTGCACAGCTTTTGAGAAGATTCCTCTGAAGAAATAAATGTCAGATTAAATTTGGTCTGTTTTTTCCAGGAAAGATCTATAACTAGGATGCCGCATAGAATGCTCTCAAGCTGGAACCAGACCTTCAAAAGCAGTATATACTGTGATGTTTGGTATCTGTGCCTGAAACACTTAGACTTAGACAGACACTTTTGCCTGTGCTTTTAATTCTATTTTAAACCCTTCTTGCACTCATAAACCCTCATTATAGAGCACACGTTGCCTTCCTGAGAATTCTTTCCGTCCTCAACAAGCTACCACCTTGGCTCCTAATGCCTGTTTTGAATTAACAATGGTGTATTATTGACCAAAGTGGAAGTTGAAATGTTTAACAAAATAGTTTTGTCCTGTTTTGTTTTGTGGTCATTTATTTATTTTCTCTGGCTCCTACCTCCCTTCTTTTGTAACTTTCTTCTCTCCCAGCTCTATGCTGGTGTGAATCCTGAGTGCTTTATTAAGTTCTACGCTAGTTAAAGCACATGTAAGTTCTATTTTTCTATCTACTGAGGTCCTAAATCTGTGTCTGGGTTGCACCAGACTGCAAATTAAGAGGTTGAATAGACTACTCTGCCAGAAAGAAAGGTGTGGCTTTCAGCAGCCGTGTTGATGGAAGATGTTCATAGAACTGGGCTGTACTTTTCATTTGCAAAAGTACTTTTGATAGAACCCTCAAAATTAACTATAGGGCTGCGGTCAGACGTGCCTTTAGATCTGACTTCAAAGCTGATGCCTGATGGATCTAAAGCGCACGATCAGAAAGCAACATCTGTGAAAGGTTCCACAGTCATTGGCACCCATCCTGGTCCGCCCCTGAAATGGAGTAAAAATACACCTGGGAAGAAGAAAAAGAGAAGAGATTGGATTTATATCTCGCCCTTCACTACCCAAGGGAGTCTCAGAGTGGCTTACAGACTCCTTTCCCTTCCCCTCCCCAGGGCCGAGAGAGCTCTGACAAAAACTGGTCTTTTTCAAGAACACCTCTGACAAAATTATGGCTTGCCCAAGGTCATCCAGCAGGTGCAAGTGGAGGAGTGGGAAATCAAACCTGCTTCTCCCAGATCAGTGTCCGCGCACTTAACCACTATACCAAACTGGCTCTCAGTTTGGTCCTAATGCTTGCCAACGGGCCACAGATGGAGTTTCACTCAAGCATGGTCTCAGGCCATTGGGATGGTTCTCTCATTCCCTCCTGACTGGGCACCATTTTTTTTTTGTTCGCTTAGCAATATGCATATAACTGCATAATCTTCTCAATCTCTGGGCCAGGTTTGAAAGCGAGCAGGAAAGGAAGTGATCTTTGTCAGGCGACCAAGGGTCACTGTGAACCAAGGGGATCATAGTGCTCCATGGAAGGATCAGCAAGCAGTCAAAGCAGAGAATAACTCCTGGAAGTTGAAAAGCACATGTGCGAAAAAATGCACCCTCATTTATGCACATGTGCAAAAGCAGGCAAAAAAAACCCTTTGCCCATCCACACCATCTGATCGTGCAGTGATGGGCTGATCCCACAGCAAAATGGAATGTCTGATCAAGCAACTCCATTCCAAAAACCAACGGATGAAATAGGAGTGCTTCCCGACCGTACCAAATGGCACGTCTGGCCACAGCCTAGTGGTAGAAGCCACTTTTATTGCATGATCTCCTTGAGAATCTGATTAGGGACTACCTAGTCCAGTATGTTGTTCCATCAAATTACCCAGGGAAGTTCACAGGTAGAGCAAGCATTCCTTGTTGCTTGCCTTCAGTATCTGATAATCAGAGGTATTCTGGCTTCTAAATATGAGCCAAACAATAATTAAAAGTACTATTTAAGCATCTAGTATTGTAATTCTGAAACCATTCACTTTGGAGCAGTCCCAATGAAATCAAGCAGGGCTCAAAGATTGTGAATGATCTTGGTTTCTGTCATTGTTCTTTCCTGCAATACTATGGCATGTCAGAATATTTCAGCCGTTAACTTGTTAGGACCACTGCTTGTGTTACATGAGTATCATAATAATTGCTCTCCTGTTGCTTTTACACCACTCCCATAACAGCCAAATTTTGTGGGAGGAGTTGACACGTGGGAAACTTCCTGGCCAATACCTGTTGTCACCGTCCTTATGATTTCATGGATTCAAACCTTATCAGAGCAGCATAGAAAACTCTCAGAGAGGGAGTACATAAGGAAGTGGAACCATATAGCTCAGAATGGTTGCTTTTCTGCCCCCATTTCCACAACAACACCAATAAACTGTGTAATGAAAATAAGCAGACAACCAATGAACAAATATATAATATCTATTAAGATACGAACACTACCATAGTAATTGAAAATACATAGACAAAAGGAACCACTCTTATATCTCATTAAACCATGCTGTAAATACTCATTAACCTTCTAACATAGATACATTCAAAGAACAATATAAACAGTCACAGGATTCTTCCTCAGACCGAAGGCATCTCCAGGCATTTAAGTGTGTTGGGAAGCTCTGGCTGTGTCAGCTGGGGCTTCTGCAGTCCTCCCTTGACAGCTCTCCTGGCGTGGTCAGGAGATCTCATCTCCCTGGAAGTAAGTGTGGAGTCAGGAGGGCTGACCCTGGACAGTATCTTTTTACATTAAAATATGTCCAGCTAAGTTGTGTGTCTAACAGTTAACCTAATACTTCCTTCCTATAACTTTAACATCATTACTTCTAGCTATATACTTAATTTTTTAAAGAAGTGAAAAGCCTCAATAGATGACTGATGAAAGTCTTAAAATCATTAAAGATAGATGGGAAGCAAAAGAAAAAGATAACAGAGATAGAATCAAAAGTCCAAATGAAGTGTTCCAGTGACATGCACAAAGAGACAAAGAGAACTATAATAATCAGTATAAAGAAATGGAAGAAAACAACGAAAATGAACATGAGACCTGTTCCACAAGATCCATGAAATCAAAGGGAAATTTAAAGCATAGTTAGGCATGCTGAGAGACTAACATGGAAAAACATTAACTGAACTGGACAAAATTTTAAAAATGGGAAGATACACTGAAGAACTATGCAGAAGAGGTGAAAGGATGACTGATTCCTTCAAAAAGTAATCTCTTGAAAAAGGACCTGCAGTTTTAGAATGCGAAGTGAAAGGTACACTGAGAGCAGTTGGGAGAAACAAATCACGAGGAGTAGATGGGATATCAATAGAGCTATTCCAAGCTATAGAAATGGAGTCCATCAAAACCTTAACAAGAATATGCCAACAAATATGGAAAACAAAACAATTGCCCATAGATTGGAAATGCTTGATCTACAGTCTAGTTCCAAAAAAGGAGATGTGAAAGACTGCAGCAGTTATTGGACCATTGTATTAATGTCTCATGCAGGTAAAGTGGTGCTCAAAATCTTATAACAAAGACTGCTACCGTATATGAAATGAGAAATGTCAGATTCAGAAAAGGAAGATGTACTAGAGATCATATGGCAAATTTACATTGATTACTGGAACATAAGAGAGAATTTCAAAAGAAAATCACCTTATGTTTCATGGACTACAGCTAAGCTTTTGACTGTCTGGATCATGAAAAGCTATGGTTGATTTTAAAAGAAATAGGTGTGCCACAAATTCTGATTGTTTTGATGCACAACCTGTACTCTGTACAAGAGGCTACTGTTAAAACAGAATATGGAGAAAAAGAATGATTTCCAGTTGGCAAAGGTCTCCAACAAGGATGTATTTTATCTCTCTTATCTTTTCAATCTATATGTAGAACATGTCATAAGGAATGCTAGATTAGTTTTAGATGAAGATGGAGTCAAAATTGGTGGAAGGAATATCAACAATTTGAGATATGCAGGTGACACCACATTACTGGCACAGAATAATGAAGACTTGAAATGACTCCTTGTGAAGATTAAAGTGGAAAGTGCCAAAGCAGGATTACAGCTGAAGACTAAGAAGACAAAAGTAATGACTACTGGGGAATTATACAACTTTAAGGCTGACAATGAGGAAATTGAAATTGTTCAAGATTTTTTATGTCTTGACTCCATCATCAACTAAAAGGGAGCCTGCACCTAAGAAATCAGAAGGCTATCATACTTTGGTCACATGATGAGAAGACAAGAGTCACTGGAAAAGACAGTAGTGCTTGGAAAAATGGAAGGCAGCAGGAAAACAGGAAGACCCAACATGAGATGGATTGACTCAATAAAGGAAGCCACAGCCCTCAGTTTGCAAGACCTGAGCAAGGCTGTTAACGATAGGAAATTTTGGAGGATATTAATTCATAGGGTCACCATAGGTCAGAAGTGACCGGATGGCACTTAACACACACATATACAAATTTTACTCAATTTTTAGTTGATTGGAAATCTGCATACATTTTCTTTAGATTTTTTTTGTCTAGAATAAGGTAAGGTGGAAGCTGGTTCACTCACTGCTATGAGGGGGGGATTCTTTTTTTAAAAATCCACTTACTGGGGCAGCAAAGAAAATCAGGATTTGTTCTCATACCTGGGCTCTGAAAGCTCAAGTCCTTGTTGAATGACCTTTTTGGACCCTCCTGTATCCCTAGGTGCTGGAAGGTCCAGAAAGAGGAGGTGGGATACAAATATTATAAGTAAGGACATCTAGAAGGTTCTTTTTCTGCTCCCTAATGGGATTTGGGTTGCGAGTGTTATGTGCACTCAAAGTGAAATCCTCTGTTTCCAAGAAATAGGGAGAATTTGACATACCTCTGTTTAAACAGTATGGGGTGTGTTGCTACTGTTCATTTCACTTGTGCATGTCCTGTTCTCTTCAACAGGAACCGAAAGTGATAAAGGGGATACAGACAACAGCGTAAGCTAAACATTACCCAAGAAAACTCCATGTTGGCCTACTACAAATGCCCCAGATTATCTTGATGAATAATATCTAGTGTGATATTGATTGAAACTTTATTGGGACTGAACTAAAACCCTGTGACAGAAAACCCATTTGATTCTGGAGGTATGAAGATTTTGTAAAGAAAGCAAGAGGCAAAGAAACACTGTTCTTTCCAAACCATTTGAGTACAGCTTTGTACATGTGTGGCTGCTATGAGGATCCATGACAAAGTGATTACTATAACAGTACTTTAATTGCTAGGCTGCTAATTCACTTTAATGCTGTAAAACTTGCTTTTTCTCCCTGGTTGTGATGAAAAATGATCTTCTCCTAATTAAGGGACAGCCAAAACTTATGGATGATGTTGAGTAATTTCCTTATGTCCATGAGTCAGTCTGTGTTGCTTTTACAGCATCATGCTTCCCCTCAAACACTTTGCCCTTCCTTCCTTTCTTCACTGCAGCCATCCCATACCACCTGCTTCTCCTTTGTCACCCTCTTCTTCTCCCATCCCTGTTTATAACCCCTAGAGGACTCTTGGGACACACAAGATCAGACTGCTGATATTACCAGGGTTAACCTCTATCTCTTCTTCAATTTGGTCTTGATTTGTAGTTAGGAATTGAAAGGGGAGAAGAATTCTCTATTTTTGTCTTGGGATAGCTGGGAACGATGCTTGAATTTTTTGGAGAGCTACAACTAGTTCTAGAGCCACAGTTTGGCCACTCCAATCATACTATTACACTTCTTTATTCCATTCTTCTGATTATATATTAAGAAGGTACCTGTCTAGCAGCAGTCTTGATACTAGCTTGTATAAAAAGACTCTCCAGATGAACTCTGTGGTTCCCACTTTCCAGATAATAGCCACTTTTGCTGACTTTGGCTTTAAATTATATTTCAGTTTAAACTGGTGTAACTCTCCTGTACCCCACAACACAGCCTCTGTTTTCCCATTGTTAAGAGAAATTGCATACATCAGTCAGCTGATCCAACAATAATATACACAGAAGTAGGGCTGTACGTGCTCAGTATTTTAAGGAGATGAAAATTTCTGTGCTATTGTAACCCAAACTCTGTCCTGGGACTTCCTGGATTTTTCACTCTGTATGAGTTATGCAAATTGGGTAACTTTGCATCAGTTGGCATACTGTTGCTTCTGTTCGTACAGTTAGAGACTGGGTTGAGCTGCAGCTTAATGGTAGTTCATCTATTTTGCATACAAAATGTCCCAGTTTAATTTTTGACATCTTCCTCTAAAGGACCTCAGCAGGTTTTGGGAAAGACCTTCTTTCACTATGACCTTGTGGAGCCACTGCCAGAGTAGACAATACTGAACATGATGGACCAACAGTCTCGTAAGGAAGCTTTATACGTTTTTCATAAAAGTGATGTTCTGCAGAGGGCCTTGGAAAACATGGATTGCTGGAAATAGACTAGGTCCCACTTTGGCTCTTGAGATTCTGCTGGATATTGTTCAGATACCAAATATATTTTTGTTGTCATTGTATCTGTGATGAAATTGTTTCCCTTGATACTGAATTCTGCCCCCAAAGCTTACACACAACCTAGGTGTTATATAATTGGACATGCTAAATATTGAAGTTGAATGAAATTCCATGATGCCTGATGTATGGCATACAAACTAGATGTTTGAAAAGATGTTTGGAAAACAAATCTAAAAATGACTGTAATTTTCAACCCTCAAATAAAAGCATTTTATTTAGATATCAGGCTATGTGTGATTTGGTTGCTCCAGTTCCTTGATGCCTTTGGGGTTCAGAGCATTTCAGTATCCTTTCAAATTCATGCTTTAGCAAAGGGATAGGGACTGTGGACTGTACTACTTTACTGTGTAGTAAGTATACTCCTACTATGCAGTTTCTGCATCATTTAACATGTTATGTTTAAATGTTTATATTTTGTTTCAGGTTTGTTTCATCACTGTTTCAGATTTCTGCTTGTTTTCAGATTACTACAATCCAAACCCTATTGCACTGTTTTATTGAATGTTCCATGCGGTTGATTATGTATGTTTGTTCTAGGATTTTCTGATGATTTGTAGGAATTTAGACTGTAATACACAGGAAGCATTTTTTGCAAGTCTTGTTGACTGCTTGATTTGTGGGTCAGACTCTCATGACTTTTTTCTTTATACTTGTTCTCTGATTAGGTTGTGTCTGTCCACATTTGTCTTGCTCCAATCTGGAGAACCAGGTTTGATTCCCCACTTCTCCACATGCAGCCAGCTGGGTGACCTTGGGTCAGTCACAGTTCTCTCAGAGCTGTTGTCTCAAGAGCAGTTCTCTCAGAGCGCTCAGCGCCACCTATTTCACAGGGTGTCTGTTGTGGGGAGAGGAAGGTAAGGTAAGGCACTCTGAGTGAAGGACGGTATAAATCTAACTTCTCCTCCTCCTCCTCCATCAGAACGGCTCCTGGCTTTCAGGCAAGTAACTGGGGTAGCACACACTCTCTCCACTCATTGCATAGAGTGTCTGGGCCCTGGCTATGCCCCCCAGGGAAAGACCCAGAGGCCAAGAACTCTCACCCTTTGGCTCACACATCTGGCACAGGCCTCCTGTATAAATGCGTACCTGGAATGAGAACTGTAGAAGCAATAGGGGAGGGCTTTCCCATCCAACACTCAGCTCCTGCCTATCCACAGATGTACAGTGCATCACAGTGGTTCAGTCTTGATGTTACTGTGGCATGGATCCAGGTGGTTGAATCAGCTGTATCAAGATAAGGGGCTGTCTTATAGGCTAAGCTGAGGTGGTAGAAAGCATTCCCCCCCCCAGCTCAATTGACTTGCTTCTCCAGTAAGTTGGATCCAGAGTCACCAAAACTGGGAGAACAGTGTCCTTCAAGATGTCTACCTTCCCAACCAGCATAACCTCTGTCTTTTCTGGGTTTAGTTTCTATTCGTTCAGTTTTAGCCAGTTAACCACAGCACTCAGGAACTCTACTGTACCACAAGGCCCTCTGGATAAGGATACATAAAGCTGGATATTGTGAGCATATTGATGACAACCAACACCAAAACTATGGAGAGCTTTACATTGAGATTTACACTGAGACTGAAAAGCTTGGGGGGATAGAATCGTGCCATGTGGAACTCCACAAGATGGATGCCACACTGATGACAACTGGTTTCCAATAGCAACCCTCTGAGTCCAACGCATGATAAATTTGAACCAGTTCATTGCACATCCTCTGCTACCTACTTCTGTCTCCTGTATCAAAGGCTCCAGATAAATCCAGTACACTCAGACATAGGTCATCAAATGAAGCTAGTAGAGCCATTCCTGTCCTATAGCCAAGAAGACTTGGAGTTGGTCCACTACTGTTCTCTCAATCACTGCCCAGAAAGGGTACATTAGAGACTGCATAATAATTGACCACATCATTTTTCTGTAGGGTGGTAACCTCTCTTGAGTGGCCAGGAGAAGGTGGCCTGAGTTAGTGATTGATTTATAATAGATACTAAGGGTTTGGTGATGTGGTCCTTACATGATTTGTTGTATTATCATAGTAAGGATTATTTAGGTAGGGCCCTAAGCTTTCTGAACCTAAGGGCACTTTTACAATTCTGGCAAAGGGTGGCAGGCACAACCCCCAAATGGCTACTCCAGGAAGTGGAGCCATTCACAAAATGTCAGGGAGTGAGGATATGCATTTCAGACAGAAGCTCTGCTTAACAGGATGCCTTTTAACATGAACTTGCCGTTTAAAATATTTTCTTACATACACTCAGCGTACATTCAGTTATACAGTGAACATCTTTGTGTTGTGGTGGCCACTGCTGCCAAAGCAACATTGAAAAACAAAACCTGCACAGCCAATGGCCAATCAGAAGCACTACTGGGCAAAAGCCTATCTGGTCCTGCTCACTTTCTACAAACACTTGGCAGGCACTAGGAAAGATGTCAGCAGGTGCCCTTGGGGACCGTGTTGGGGACCCCTGGTTTAGAGTTCTACACCAAGCAGCTACTCCATTGTCCAGCAGGGCACTGTGTCCTCTTGAGAGAGACACCTCATGTAAGGATCAAGTGCAAAAAACCTTGATTAATCAAGATGAGAAACTGGTATTAAACATCATTGGAGTTCCTGTATGGGGGCAAGAAAGTAATTATCCAAGAAAATTGTAAGTTGAGCCTTGCGCAGTACTGTTAGGCAGAGTTTTTGGCAGCCCCAATGGAAATTTCAGCAGTAGATGTTAATATTTTAAGATGTATGCGTTTTTGACAGCTACTTCATTTTTCCAAGTAGGACAGAGGGTTGTGGTTTTATACTCCCTTTAGAGCTATAGCAAAAAAAAAAGAGTTAGGTGTTTGGGGAAATCAGAAGAAAATAGCTGAGTTATGCACACTGTAGTTTCCTGTAGGTGCTACCCATTTGGTTACCTCATGTGGTGTGTATGATCAACTTCCTAAGCAAGGATAAAGTGTGTAAGCCTTTGCTTATAGCTGGGGGACAAGGCAGTGGCCACAATTTGTAAAGATGGCTCTGAAAATCTTATTGGTATTCTTTCACAGTCAAATTAAACATTGTAGGACTCTGCAGGGTTACATGAAGGACCGAACACTGTAAAAACACCCACTGGAAATTCTACTTATGCCCTGGACACCGGAGATTTCACCCCTGTTTTTACAGCCGTAGGAGCCCTACACTGTGCTGAACAACCCATCTGCTTGTCCACATGCATAAGAAGATCCCTGTCCCATACAGCACTAAACGTACTTCATATGGGATGACAGATTGCAGGCATCCCACCCACCCTCTGATTTGTGGCAATGCATATGCATGTGATCAAAGACACTGCTGCTTCAAACTGACAGGCAGCCATTTGCTTCACTAGAGATAACCTAGGCAAACACCAAAGGGTAATACGTTATTTAAAAGCATTTATCTATTACTGATTTGCATGATTCGTGACTGATATAATTAGCTATTTAAACAATTGCCTGCTGAGCAGAGCAATTATGCAGCAAGGGTGCAAAGGGAAGCAGTACTCAATTGGGCTGAGTGAGGATGTGCATGTGCAGAAAGCCAATGGCACTGTACTACATTATTAGGAAGAAATACCATGTTGGGAGCTGAATTGTGGTCCCAGCACCGAAGAGGCAGGAAAACTGAGGCAACCCACAACGAGAACATGAAATAGAATTGGAATCATAGGATTGGAAGGAGCCATACAGGCCCTCTAGTCCAACCCCCTGCTCATTGCACGATCAGCCTAAAGCATCCCTGACAAGTGTTTGTTCCGCTGCTGCTTAGACTGCTCACCACATCCCTAGGCAGCTGATTCCAAAGCTGAACTACTCTTACTGTAAAAAAGTTTTTTTCCTGACATCCAGTCTGTATCTTTCAGCCCATAATTTAAACCCATTATTGTGAATCTTATCCTCTACTGCCAGTAGGAACAGCTCCCCGCCCTCCTCTAAGTGGCAACCTTTCAAATACTTAGAGGGCAATCATGGCCTCCCTCAACCTCCTCTTATCCAGACTGAACATTCTCAAATCCCTCAGCTTTTCCTCGTAGGGCTGGGTCTCCAGGCCCCTGATCATCTTCACTGGTCTCCTCTGGACCCACTCCATTCTTTCTGCCCACATCCTTTTTGAAGTAAGTACGCCAGGTGCGGCTTGACCAAATGCGGTATACAGTGGGACTATGACATCTTATGACTTGGATATTATGCAATAACCATGGAAAAACCTCTGGATTGAAAATGGCTACAAATTTATTGGTTACAACAGCTGTCAGAGCCTTGGGACAGCATGGAGCGATGAATCCAGGCATTGCCAGACCCGTCTGCTGGCTGATGGGCGCCAACCCAACCCAGCCCATCTGCTGGAAGGGGGATACTGTGGGATGGCAGTATGTAGGTTCCCACATGGGTGCAGGCCACTGTGTGGTACTCCCTGCCACTTGAAGATGAGGGCACCTTGACAGCCCCTGAGCACAGCATGCCCCCTGTAAGCCCTCACCCGTTAAGCCCTCCTCCCTTAAGAGCATCCACAAAGAGGGGGGGGGAGAAACAGACATGTAGGCCACCTTTCCCCCAAAATGGATGTGGCCCCATGCTGATACCACCCAATACATTTGTGGCAGAGGGAAAGATCAACATAACAAAGCAAATGTGGAATTATACAGGGGGGGGGGGAACAGCAGTGTGACCCATGAGGCCGACTGAGGCTGGCGGCATGGCAGAGAGCCTTTTAACCTGGCCAGGTGGGCCAGAAGGAAGGAAGGCTCCTGTGCAGTCTGTAGGCAGGGGTCCCATCCCCAGCCAGGCCAGGCTGAGCCTGATTGGCCAAGCTGGGGGGGAGGGAGGCCAAAGAAAGCCTGTGCAGGTGTAGAGGCTTCCCTGGCTGTTACCTGCCACAGCAACAGCCAAAACAGCATTGCCACTCTCCAAACCTCCCCATGGGGCCCAGGTAAGTCTAGGGCTCCAGGCTTGTGAGAAATTGTTTTGAACAGATTGTCTGCTGGTCTGTCTGCAGATCTTTGGCTGCAGAGTTGCAGTCCCATATATGATTTTTCTCCTTTTGTGCATCACAGTTCAAAAAATTACTGGCAATGGTTTGAATAAAGCAGAAAAAAGAATTATTCCCTATGTGGGAAGTTTAGGAATTCAGAAACGGACAGCCGTAATTCAGAGTGAGATGGCTACCCTTGAAGCCTCTCTGAGTATTGCAAATGTATAACACAGGTTTCTGATGAGCGGTCCATTCTAAAACCAACCACATGGAGGCAGCAAAACACACATTTCCACATTTAACAGAGAGGTAACGGGATTATTTCACTGCCTGATTTTATTAGCAAAAAAGGTAAAAGCTTGTGGAACTGGATGGCTCACAGTCAAACACTTGTACTGCTGTTAAAGATGGGGGAGGTCTGGAAAACTCTGACCTGCTAAGGAGACAGACATATCCTACCAACATTCCCCCAGGTAGTCAAGTTACATAAATTGTACTGCACTTGGAAAAAAAAGGTGTGTGTGTGACTTCTTTGTCAGGTAACTGAGAAGCTGCCTCTGCACCAAGTGTTCATTTTCCATCCATCACAGTCACCCTCCCACATTTTTTAAAAAAAATCATAGATTAAAATCTAACAATGGAAGACGGGATGATGCAAAATGTTCATGGCTGCATCTTTCCAGTTCACTTTTTTTGCACTATAAAGTCTGCCAAAGCAGTAGAATAGCATTCCAGCAAACTGGACAAACACTAAAGAGTTGGAAAAAAATTGATCAAGG
>NW_015159727.1:744314-752396 GCF_001447785.1 Gekko japonicus | reverse complement strand
CTTATTTGTCCATAGAAGTCAATGAACCTAACTTTACCTGGGTCATGCCCCTGATTTTGGGTTGGAAAACAGCTCAGGGAGGAAGGCAGGATCCATACCTCCCCTTGTGCCATGGTGTTCCCATGGTGCCTTTTAAAAGATTTTAAAACTCCTGGTTGGGAACTCACTGCCCTGGAATGAACCTGGGGATAGCATATTGCCTAGTTTGGCCCATATGGATGGCTCGCTGCCATTTAGTTCCTGCTAAGCTCTCCTCTGCTTTCAGAGATTTCACCAGAGGGGCCGTGGATCAGTGACAGAATGTCAGCTTGGCATGCAGAAGGGTCCTAAATTCAATTCCTTGCATTTTCAATTAAGAGAGATCAGGTAGTAGGTGATGTGAAAGATCTTAGCCAGAGATCCTGGAGACCCACTGACAGTCAGAGAAGACAGTATTGACCTTGATAGAACATATGTTCACCAAGGATTGTGCATAACATTTAGTAGCTTTAAGGATCAGAACCTTGCTTCTTTGATGTTCTCTGAGTGGCGGTTCCAGTGCCTACTACCACTTTTTGTACTTATGGATACAAGTTGCAGAGCACACCCAGTCTTCAGAATTATTTAACTGTCCACCCAGTCAGATATTTAACTTTGTCTTGAAAGGGGCAGCCAAACTTAAATCATTGTGGGCTGAATTGATATCGGATAACTTCCATTCCATTCTAATAACTTCTTCTCTGTGTGATTTGGCTGTTATGGTTTGGATGCCATTTTTAGAAGGGAAATCCTTTAATATTAATCCAGTTACTCATATCACTTCAGGGAGAGATCTCTTTGAGCAATGTGTGTGCATAAACTGGCCACAAGTGCAGACAGTGCTGCCTTTGTGGGCTGGGACGAGGCAAGGAAGGCATTTCGTAAATCCCTTGCTGACCACATGGCTCCCTGGGGGGGGGGGTTGGCAGCAGCCCAAGCCAGCCAGTTGTGTCATCCTGGGCCAGCCCAGAGGGGTGGGGTTCGGCTGCCCCTCTTCTACTTAAATGGGCTTCTATGGCCAGTTTGCCCCCAGTTGTTGCCAGCTTTCCGCTTGCCTGATCAGGTGTTGTTCATCTTTGCTGGGAAAGGCCACATGCTACAGCTGTGCCAGCTGATCTGCAGCTTTGATTTGAGGGCCTCGTGACATCCCACATAGTCGGCTCAGCGGTAGTCTGCAGCACTTGTGGTTTCTTCATTTTCTGGAGACCAGCAGTGGGCTTTTGCCCTCCAGCTGACTGGTGGGCAGTGAAGGTTGACTGGGAGCTACATACAGTCTGAAGGCACTCGATATTGTAGCAGCAGTGGTTCCTTCTTCTCAACCCCCCTCCCTTCCTTCAATGCTGACTTTTTCTGTGGGGGCAGCTCTCAGAGGGGTAGTGCATCGATGCACTCGGTGGTGGTGGGCCCTTGCATTGGTGGGGCCCAGACAGTATCAGGCAGGAGTGGGGAGGGTGTAAACAGCTGCCATATATTTCTCATCTCCGGTGTGGTGTTTGTGGCTCTGGGCTTTAGTGGTTGATCACTGGTGGGTCAGGGCTCAGGCCCAAGGTCATATCCTCCCCTCTTTACTACAGCCTGCTCATCCAGCTCAGAAGCCTCCCTGCTGCTGGGACCCCAGGAACCTGTGTCTTCTCAAAACAGGACCCTGCCAGGCCACAGTTTTGGGCCATTGACATCTTCCCTCCTCTTTTAATTTTTAGCATTTTGTGCTTTGCCAGCTTTCCCTATGGGCTGCACTCTGGCCCTCTTAGGTCACAGGTTTCAAGCAGAGGGTCCCAGGTTCAATCCCTAGTACCCCTTTTAAAATGTAATTAAATAAAAGAGGAAAAACAGAATAGAGAATAAACAAATAAGTTATTTTTAAAAACTAGGGGCAATATTATGTGGTAGTTGGGCCTTATTCTGATCTCTTTAACACTATGTTCTCTGTGAACCTGAGCCTTTGTGCCATGCCTCCAAAGAAGGCCCCCACATCTGGAAGGTGTGTGGCCAGGACCCAGCCCAGGTCAGCCAAGGGAGGCACAGCTGTGGGGGCATGAGCTTACCCTGCAGCTCCCTCTGGCAAAGGCTCCTCTACCAAGGGCACCTCTTATGGCACTCAGGGCACATCCCACTAGCCAAGGAATTGGACAGCACTCTCTTGGGCAGTAGGCAACGGGGTCCCACCCAGGTCCCACTCCACTCACACCCCTTGTTCCTGCTGATAATTCGGCTGTTCTGCAATGTATCACTCAAACATTAGTGCCTCTACAGGGTGGGTGGACCAGCTGGGGGCCTGCTCATTGACCCCTGAGCCTCCCTGCCTGCCCTGCCCTCAGGGGGGAGGAGGAGACCACATTCGTCAGCTGAATCCAAGTCATCAAGCATGTCAAGAGAAGCCACCCTAGAGAAGCCCCCCCCCTTTGCTAGGAGCAAGCTACACAAGTCTCAGAAGTCAATAAGAGTCCTCAGAATTATTTAACTGCCCACCCATTCAGATATATAACTTCGTCTTAAAAAGCGCTTGCAAACTTAAATCATTGGGAGGTGAATCTACATTGAATTGAACTGAACTACATTGGAAAATTTCCATTTGTTTTATAATAATAAATTATCCGCCTTGTGATTTGGCTGTTATGATTTGGATGCCATTTTTTAAAAGGGAAATCCTTTAATATTAATCCAGTTGCTCATATCACTGCAGGGAGAGATCTCTTTGAGCAATGTATATGCATAAACTGACCACAATCAAGTACAGAGTTAGACATGCTTATGCCTGTCAAAATAAACCACTGTGCTTCATTGTAGTACCCTGTTTTCATTATAATAATGATCAAATCCCATCATTGGTAACAGCAGAATCTTCAATTCTCTTGCAGTTGCTTAAAGAAGTTTGGACCCAGGATCCACCACTTGCCCCAACCTGCAATGGGGGGGGGCACACTTTTAAGAAGAAGAGATTGGATTTATACCCCACCCTTCACTACTTGAAGGAGTTTCAGAGAAGCTTACAATCTCCTTTCCGTTCCCCTCCACACAACAGATACTCTGTGAGGTAGGTGGGTCTGAGAGAGCTCTTTCAAGAACTGTTCTTAAGAGAACTGCTCTGAAAGAACTTGTGAATGACCCAAGGTCACGCCAGGAGCTGAATGTGGAGGAGTGGGGAATTAAACCTGGTTCTCCCAGATTAGAGCCCGTGCTCCTAACCACGACACCAAACTGGCTCTCTTTCTGTATTTCTCTTCTTTTATCTTTGTTACCTTCTTTCTGTTCTCTTCTGGAAAAAATCAAAATGGTAGTAGAGCCCCTGGTGTCACTCATGTTATGTTGGAACAAGGGGACATTTGTGGTTCTTGTTCCACCTGCTGAAAACCAGTGACTTAATTGCATTATCAACGGTGAAGACAAGGAAGATTAATCTTGTACTAAAAAATTAATAGAGCTGACAGGGTTGGTGAATCTGAAAATAAAGAATTTTAGGTAAAGATTTATAAGTTTAAGGCATTTATAGTCAAACTGACCTGATACTGGGGATCCATGACTGGAGCCCCAGGTAGATTATAAGTAACTGAAAAAAAAAGCAGATATTTTGGGACAAAGACTGAGTCCAAGAGAATGGGGGTTTAACTGTCTCCCCAATGCCACTTTCCCAATAGAAAATGGCTCTTTTGGGCTGCTTTAAGCCTTGGCAGGAGAAAAAGGACAGGTGGAATATGTGTCTCAGAGTCAGTGTGGCGCAGTGCTTAGAGAGCTGGCCTGGGATCTGGGGGAACCACTCTGCCATGAGCTTGCTCCTTGACCTTGGGCCAGTCACTCTCCTTCAGCATAACTGACAACACAGGATGGTTCTTGTGAGGATAAAAGGAGAAGGTAAAGGTAAAGGTTCCCTTGCTCGAAAGCCAGTCGAATCCAACTCTAGGGTTGCCGTGCTCATCTCCGTTTCAAAGCCGAAGAGCCAGCGCTGTCCGAAGACGTTTCCGTGGTCATGTGGCCGGCATGACTAAACACCAAGGCGCACGGAACGCTGTTACCTTCCCACCGAAGTAGTACCTATTTATCTACTTGCAATTTCTTGCTTTCGAACTGCTAAGTTGGCAGGAGCTGGAACTAGAGATGGGAGCTCACTCCGTCATGCGGCACACTCAGGTCTCGAACCGCTGAACTACTGACCTTCCACAGCCAGGAGAAGAGGAGATACTATATGCTGCACTAAGCTCCACAAGCAAGGGGCCCGCCCCCCCCCCCCCCCCCCCGGCTGCACACCTGGTATTAAAACAGCCTGGGAAGCCATTGGCAACTGGAGTAAGAACATGTGGGTAAAGAATTAGTATCTCCTTTCCTAAATAGAATATGGCCATCTCCCCCCCATACAGTAGCCTGGCCACATACTTGGCAATCTGACCATAGATTCTCATTGTCTTGTATAATCTGGCCATGAAGTGGACACTTCATGAGGACAAGTGGGTTGGGAGATACCTTCTATGAGTGTAGCAGACAACAGAGTTACACCTCTGAGATATACTAATTTTATGTATATAAAGAAATGTTTCCAGTTGCTGCCTGTGTTTGCATGCATGTGTATACACATACGTATACTCTCTATATAGAAGAGAAGGTACCCTGTGTGTACTATGCACAATGGAATATGCTGAGAGTGGTTTTTCCATTGTCCTGGAGAATTCAAGCTGGCTTGAAGGAATTTGTTAAGCAAATGCAGGCAGTCAGCTCAAAGCAAACATGCAAAGCCTTGTAGGTGGGAAATCGTTAGAGTTCAGGCCAGCAAAACAAAGCTGATATAGTCAGTTCTTGTGATTTGACTTATTAGAAATGACATAATTTAAAACACTGTCTGGAAAAGGTTTGTAACTGATGCCAGCTTCCCTGCTTTGGGATTATCTTCAAGAGATCTTGAAAACTAAATACTTTTTTTTTATGAAGAGGCTCTCCAGCAAGAAAACAGTATGAGTTTGTGCAAGCTGGTATCCCCAGATGAAGGATTAAAGCCAAAAACATGGAAAAGAGAAATCTGCTCAAATTGCAAATCCTGGGAAAATGTTTGAAGCTGGTTTCAGTAATATTTCTGCTAACGGGGCATAACCATGCTGGAAAAGGTCTTTTGAAAATATAAACAAATAACCATGAAAAATATTGCACACTGTTTGTGCCCCTTCAAGTACATGCAGTTAAAATGGCTTCCCAGGACTTTAAGCCTAAAAATACATGGGCAGATTACAAAGGCAGATGGTTTGCTTAAATTTACAACCTCCGTAGCCCTCAGCAGATTCACCTTTGACATACAATACTTTTTTAGTAGGGCCTGGTCACATATTACATAGCAAAGTCTGAGGAAAACTATTGCCCTTTTGTACAACTCCCAGGGCTTTATGGAACATACAGGGTCATCTATCTGGGAAAGTGGGTTCTTGTGCTTTTGAGACAGTAATTAAAAATAAGCATTATATTACAGTCAGACAGGTGGGGTAAACTGTCATACTGGATGGCTAATTAAAGGGTTTTAGCCAGTTATGCGACAGATCTTGCAATCATTTTGCCCACGGTGGGTCACTTTCTCTAGGGTTGCCACCAACATTTCATCTGAAGTGAATTTTTGGGATTTTCCAAGCAAGTTGGTCAAGGAAATTAAATACTTTTGATGGATCTTAGCTAAATTTCTCAGGATTGTTCTGCATAGAGATTGTTGCTAGATCATGCCTACAATGAAAAAAATGGAATGCCTCCTCAGATTAAACATTTGAAGAATTAAGAGCAGGGGTCATTTCCTGCGGGAGCGCACAGGAGTGGAGCTCTGGCAGTAAGGAGCCCAGGGGGTGGGCACATGCAACAAGCCCTGCCCCCTGCTCCCAGCAGCCCTCAGTCGGGCCACCAGGAGCAAGAAGCAGCCAGGTAAGTTGCAGAGCCCCCCCTGCTAATGAGTTATGCTAATGAGCCCCTGCACCTCTTTTTCTACGAAATGACCCCTGATTAAGAGGAAAACTGGTATTGGCTCATGAGAAAAGACACCTTGAGGAGGAACAGTGTAAAAGCAAAATCTCAGGTATTTACAGGATTTAGTCCTATAAGGCAGGGAGGGGTACCTAACTGAAATGTACTGGGTTCAGACACGTGGAGGGATCAGCTCATGGTTTATTGTGATTTCAGCTCAACTACAAGACAACTCTAGCAGGACTGAAGCCCTGCTTAAATGCATGCTCAACACCACACCCAGCACATACCCACTCCCCGTGATAGGTTATTTACATAAGAACTCCTGTACAATAGATTCCTTCCAGGATCCTGGTCCCCTATTGTTCTGGTAAGGAAGCTAAGTCAGTCCTCTGGTGAAACGCAAGCTCAGTACATAGCACTAATGTTGCTGTGTTTGCTGTGTTACTGTGTGTATATGATATAAAATATTTTTAAACAAGAGCTTCTGTCTCAAATATTAAAGTTATGTATAACCTCATTCCCTGACATTTTGTGCTTGGCTCTGCCTTCTTATTCATTTTAACATATTCATTAATGGGAGTAAGCAGTGAAGTGGCTAAATTTGCGGATGATACGAAGTTGTTCAGGGTGGTGAAAACCAGTGAGGATTGTGAGGCACTCCAAAGGGATCTGTCAAGGATGGGACAGAATCCCGGAAATCGGGGAACGGATAAAGAAATTACTATTTATGGTTGAAATGGACAAAATGACAAGGAAACTTAAGAACCTTGAAGCAGAAGAATTTTATACAGATTGGAAAGACTTTAAAGAATATCTAGAAAAATATTGGGATATACTTGAACTAATAATATATCCTAATAAATTGTTTTTTGGGGGGGAAAAGGATGGGCAAATGGGGTTCAATGTGGCCAAGTGCAAGGTGAGTATAAATGGGCAATTTTCTCAGTGGAGGGTGGTAAGCAGTGGGGTACCGCAGGGATCAATACGTCCACTGCTTTTTAACTTGTTCATAAATGATTTGGAGATGGGAGTAAGCAGTGAAGTGGCTAAATTTGCGGATGATACGAAGTTGTTCAGGGTGGTGAAAACCAGGGAGGATTGTGAGGCACTTCAAAAGGGATCTGTCAAGGATGGGCGAGTGGGCGTCAACATGGCAAATGGGGTTCAATGTGGCCAAGTGCAAGGTGATGCACATTGGAGCCAAAAATCCTAAATATAAATACACATTGATGGGGTCTGAACTGGCAGAGACTGAGCAAGAGAGAGATCTTGGAGTTGTAGTAGATAACTCACTGAAAATGTCAAGACAGTGTGTGACTGCAATAAAGAAGGCCAATGCTATGCTGGGGATTATTAGGAAGGGTATTGAAAACAGATCAGCCAATATAATAATGCCCCTATATAAATCAATGGTGAGACCTCATTTGGAATACTGTGTGCAGTTCTGGGCACCACACCTTAAAAAGGATATTATAGCTTTGGAAAAAGTGCAGAAAAGGGCAACTCGAATGATAAAAGGGTTGGAACACTTTCCCTATGAGGAAAGGTTAAAGCGCTTAGGGCTCTTTAGCTTGGAGAAAAGACGACTGAGGGGTGACATGATCGAGGTTTATAAGATTATGCATGGGAAAGAGCAGGTAAAGAAAGAGGTACTTTTCTCCCTTTCTCACAATACAAGAACCCGTGGGCACTCCATGAAATTGCTGAGCGGTCGGGTTAGAACGGATAAAAGGAAGTACTTCTTCACCCAAAGAGTGATTAACACATGGAATTCACTGCCACAGGAAGTGGTGGGTGCTACAAGCATGGACGGCTTCAAAAGGGAATTAGATAAGCATATGGAGCAGAGGTCCATCAGTGGCTATTAGCCACAAGGTATAGCTAGGGGCTCTGGGGCAAGTGATGCTCTGTCTTCTTGGTGCTTGGGGGGGGGGTCAACAGTGGGAGGGCTTCTAATGTCCTGGCCCCACTGCTGGACCTCCTGATGGCACTGGTATTTCTGGCCACTGTGTGACACAGAGTGTTGGACTGGATGGGCCTTTGGCCTGATCCAACATTGGCGTCTCTTATGTTCTTATGAAAGCAAGAAATTGCAAGTAGATAAATAGGTACCACTTCGGTGGGAAGGTAACAGCATTC
>NW_015159727.1:700306-743308 GCF_001447785.1 Gekko japonicus | reverse complement strand
CAGTTAGAAGCCTCCCCCCCCCGCCCTGAAGTTCCAATCTCTCTCTCACCATTGATGCCTGGAGTTAGATCCCTGCAGAGGCCATTTCAAAAGGTATTGGGGGGAATTCAGCTGTCCCTGGAGGGATTTTTTTACTTCTTGGATTTTTCTGCAGATACAGGTAGTCTACTGACTATGTAGGAAAAGCTGTTGGGGCAGAGTGAGCTTCCTGTTAGTGGAAATAAGTATCCGCACATGGCGCCCTCTGTTGGAAATTAGAATATAAGATATGGAGCAGAGGTCCATCAGTGGCTATTAGCCACAAGGGATAGATAGGGGCTCTGGGGCAAGTGATGCTCTGTCTTCTTGGTGCTTGGGGGGGTCAACAGTGGGAGGGCTTCTAATGTCCTGGCTCCACTGGTGGACCTCCTGATGGCACCTGGTATTTTTAGCCACTGTGTGACAGAGTGTTGGACTGGATGGGCCTTTGGCCTGATCTAACATTGGCGTATCTTATGTTCTTATGTATGTACTTCTGCAGTGGCCATTTTGTGGCTGTGCCTACCACCTTGTGCCAGAATTCCAAGGGTGCCCACCCCATGGGCTGAAAAAAAGTAAGTTGGGGAGCCCTGCTATAAGGACCTGCAAGACAGAACTCTTCCGCCAGGTTTTTTAGTTTGGGTAGCAGGTGCCCACATACTGATTGGCCTCGCCTCCAGTGACCTTAGATCCGAATGGCCGTCTGGGAACAAATTGCTGCTTGCTAAGATCTGTTGAGGCACCGGGTTTTTATACTGATGTTGTTTTTAGATAGATTTTAATTGTTGATTTGTTACATTTTTATAATGTAAATTTTATGATGGAACCCACCCTGAGCCTGCTTGTGGAAAGGGTGGGATACAAACAGAACCAAATAAATAAATAAATAAATATTTCCCATGTGAAAACTGTAAATTCTTAAAACATTCCGAGAAGACAACTGAATGTGTAAATCCAGTTGATAACAGATCTGTAAGTGTACGGGTGTGTGTGTGTGTTGATTCCCCCTTCCTGCAGCAAGCTTCCACATCTCCCCTCATTCCATTCCTGGAGGTCTCCCAACCATTCTCCAGGAGCAGCACTGGGGGACATTTTCAGGTTTCAGAGAAAGGGGAGAGATGAGAAAGCCGCCTTCTGTGGATAGAAATCCTACCACCCATTGTAAATTTCAACAGGACCTAAACCACAGTCTTCAAGGGTTTACCACATGCAGGACACATTCTACAATCTAATTCCATCGTAATGATTAATATGAAGGAACAATGCACTGGCTCCATAAGATAAAAGCCCCAGTTGTAAAACATTGGCTTAACACCCACTGTACTGAAGTCATTGTGTATCTCCCCCCTCATTGGGCAGGTTTATACAACATTATGGGTGCGTTCAGACGGGGGATTTACAACGGTTAGGGTGCCGGTTCCAACCGGTGTACTTACGGGCGTTCACACAGCGAACATCTGCCTCCCGTCCCTAACCGTTGTAAATCCCTTTAAACCGTTGCACTTTGCCACTAGGTCCCAACTGGTGGTAAACTGAGTGCAATGGTGCACCCCAGCGTCTGATCGCGCTCCACCGTTCCCCAGCTACTTCCGTCGGAAGCCTGAGGCTTCCGGCTTTCCCCCGCCATTTTTTTTTTTAAACCAAGCAATATGCGCTCGGGCGAAGCTTCGCCCTGAGCGTTTGTTAAAATAATTTTAAAAACCCTTACTTTAACTTCCCGGAGGAGTCCAGGACTACAGGGAGGCCAGGTTGGGCTTTAAACTTTAAAGGTAAGTCCTTACCTTTAAAGTTTAAATGTAATGGGGGGGGGTTGAGCATGCGCAAAAATCGCCATTCTCTGAATGGCTGCCTATGCGCATGCTCAAACTGTCCTTTAAAAAAAAAAACGCCGACGCCCGCAGCATGTGAGCGGGCGTCCAACGGAGGGCTCCGCAAAATGGAGGATAAGTGTGATCGCGTTTCTGCCGGCATAAACTGCACCAACTGGTGCAGTTTATGCCGGCAGAAACGCCCCGTCTGAACGCACCCTATAAGTAATAGATTTTTGCTAGAGGCTTGATGAATTGGAAGGCTGAACAGGCTGCCATTGCAAGGATTAAATGAAACCCTGATCAGTAATGCAATCAGGTGTTGTTGGCCCTTCTCAGAGGCAAGTCAGACTTCAGAACAGAAACCTGATCAAGCCATGGGCCATAAAGAGGTCTGAGTGGTAAGGAGGAAATATTTCATCTTCATGCCTGGCAAAAGTGCTTTATAAAAGGCCATTGCTAGAAACTATACAAGACGTTTAGAAAAGGGAAGGAAACTTAATTGCTGAGCTTTATTCCTAGAGAGGTTAAACTCAGAAAAACCTTGTATTGGCTACCTTTGTTTTAGAAAACGTTTCTTGTGTGATTAAGGAAAATTTATATGCATATCAAGCCCCTAGCTAGAAAAAAAAATTGGGGGGGAGGGGGAATGAGTACATTGGTGGTGAACGCATCGTTTTTTATTTATTTTACTATGAAGGAGCTAAGATGTAGTGCAAACTCTTTACAAGGGACCATTCTACAAACAAGGCTAAACCATAATCCGTTTTGATAGATTCAGGTGGGTAGCTGTCTTGGTCTGAAGTAGCAGAACAAATCTCTATATAATACCTATATTATGGACTGGTATTTTCCTGTTTTCCCCTCTGTCTCTGCCTTGTCTCTAATTGGCCCTTCCTGTCACAGGCTGGGCTTGGGCTGAGAGGCAGAAGTCAAGTCCGGTCCAAGGTTATTGCCAGGTGAGTCAGAGTGAGAGCCATATCATGAGTCCGAAAGAGGGGTCGTCCGAAGCAGGGGTCAGGAAGCCAGGAATCCGAGCCAGAGTGGGGGATCCGAGGACAGGAGTCGAAGATGGAGACGATTTGTTGCTTCCACGAGAGCCCAATCCAGAGTGGGAGTTATATAGGCCTCTGGCTGGGCCTCCTGCAGTGGCAGCGGTGCTCCTGCTAATACTCAGGACTTGGCGCACAGCCAACATGCATCTCGATGGCGGGTGGCTAAGTCTCTGTGGAGCCGCTCCCTCAGCTGAACCACCCACAGAGGTGAGTCAGGCAGGCTCCCTGATTGCACCTGTGCCTCCTTGGCTGCTGCAGAACCAGGTGCGGGGTTCACAGGCTCAGGCGCTGGCAAGCTATCAACTTGTGAGGAGTCGGAGGGGACTGCTTCTGGTTCTGGCCATGCTGATGCCAACTCGGGCAGGGAATCAGCGCTGTCGCCGCCGCTCATGATACTTCCTGGCAACTAATCCCCCCACTCTGTCTCTTCCTATAAGTAATGGTTGAAGAAATTCTGTTTCACTGTATCTGAAGAAGTATGCTTGCTCATGAAAACATATACCCCCCAGCCCCCCCGTCCCGCCCCACAAAAGCTTATACCTGCACATAAATACTAATACCTTGAATAAAACTATGTTGGTCTTAAAGGTGCCACTCAAACTTTGTTCTGATAAGGGGTGGCCAAACTGCAGCTCGGGAGCCACATGCGGCTCTTTCACACACATTGTACAGCTCCTGGCAGGGCATCTGGGGAAGCGAAGGGGAGGCATGCCTCCTCAATCAGTCTTCCCTCCCACAGCCAGTGTTCTCCTCCATCGGTAGGCTTGAGATGTGTGTGGGGGGGAGGTGAGAAAGAAAGCTACTTTAAATGCCTTCTCAAAGCCCCCTCCCCCAGCCAGCCGGCTTGGAGAAGGCATTTGTCTCTTTAAATCCCTTCTCTAAGCCAGCTGATGTGAAGTGTGGGAGGCTTGGAGGATACATTTAAAGTTAAAGTTGCTTTCTTTCCACCTCTCCCTTCCTTTCTCCCTCCATCCCCATTTATTTGCTTTCTTTTCACCTCTCTCTCTCCCCCCTTCCTCCCTCCCTCCCCATCTATTTGCTTTCTTTCCACCACTTACTTTATTTTAACCATTCTTTCTGTCTCTCTTTCCCCCTTTCTCTCTCTCTCTTTTTCTCTCTTTCTTTCTCTCTCTCTCCCTCCCTCCCTCCCTCCCTCCCTCCCCCCAATCTAAAAAAGGGCACAGTTGAGGAAGAAGAGTACATTCAGGAGGGAGCATCACCCTTGTGGGCCCCCTCATGACTACGGACCTGCTGCAGATCATTATTGCTTTAGTCTAAGGACTATGCTAGAGAACCTGGTGGAAGATTGGTAATTGGAGCTCTTTTTCTCTCTCTCTTTGTAAAAGCAACTTCAAAGGGCATAAAACTGATGAACTGTTGGCTGTGGGAGGGAGGAATTTATTTTTACATTTAGGTTCCCTCCCCAACCTGATAGAAGTCCTATGCTTGGAAAACATACAGGTATCACATATCTTTTCTGTAGCAGGAGATCATAGTGGCTTCTGGATATGTTTTACTATCGCCTGCCTTTCCTCAGTGCCACAGTCCTAGTCAGGTTCCTCCCTTGATAGCTTTTAATTTTTTTAAAATATATAAATATCTAAAGGACTGCCTTCTCCCTATATGTTCCTGGCCACCAGGACATGCTCCCTCTCTCTTCCTTTTACAAATGGGGCAGGTGAAGGCAGGGTCTTTTTAGTGGTGACACACCAACTTTGGAAAGCCCCCCCCCCAAAAAAAAAGGTTCAGCAAGCATTGGATCTGGTGTCTTTTTAGCACTGGGTGAAGATACTTTTTGTCCACTGTGTATGGTATTAGGCCTTTCTTTGTGGTTTTTGCTCCCTACATTGTATATTATTGTTTTATTGTATATTATTTGTCTTTTTAATATCTGCATTAAAGCTTTATGTGTGATGGTTTTAAATTGGAATTTGACTTTGTAATGTTAGACTTTGGGTTGCTGTGTTGTCACCTCCCCTGTCAACTAGTTTTCTGCTTGACGGTTTGGGTAAATAGATAAATGATTTAAAATGGATCGTGTGCTGTATCATCTAATTTGGCTCTATCTAATCATGTTGTTCTGAAGCTTTATTGTTGAGGACACTAGCTTAACTCCTTCCACTGTTCTTAGTATCTGTTTGTGATTTCAGTTGGTTTTGTGTTTTGTTTTTTTTAAAATAGAAAGTATTTTCTATTAGAGGTGAAGAAAACTACATATTTGTTAATCTTTATCTACAAAGTATATATTACAGAGAATGTCCATTCTTCCCAACAAGACATGTACATAAAAGATTGTGAAAACAAGATGTGACATTTATTGTACCAACTGTAGAGTTATAATCATGAGTGGACATACAGAATTAGAATTTTTTTCTGACAAGAATTCCCCCCTATAGAATATTGTTATTTTCTACAGTACGTATGATATTTCAGAATTAGGTTCATTTTAACTATTACTGAATTTGAATTTTAAAGGTAGCCTGTGATGAATAGCATCTTAGGTTGATATTTATTAAAGATACTGATAATCGGGTTTTTTAAACAAATATTTCATTTATTTTTGGCTAGCAGCTATAATGTGATTATTTCCCTGCTAGGCCTATCAAAACAGCTTGGCCCAGAATGCTTTGCTTCTAAAATCAGAAGTGTTGAGACCAAGGCAGTCTAAAATCTTCTGAACAGGAAGATCTTCTAAATGCCAGGTGCTGGCATTGGCTGTCCTTATTTAGGGAGATACTCTGCTCATTAATATTTGCTTCCCACCCGTCAGAGTGGGAATCAACCTAGAAAACAAAAACACTTCAGCATCATCAGAATACCAAAAAAAAAAAAAAAAAGCTATAAAAACTCATATGTCGGTAGCAGGTAACAGCAATCAAAAGAGCAAAAAAGGACTATATATAAACAACAATGAACCAAAAGAGCAAAAAGAACAAAAAACCTAGCATTGTGAAATATAACTTTTAAAAGAACTAGGTAAATCAGTATATATTCACAGAAAACTGAATAGAACAAGTGGGGGACCCACAAGGAACTTGCAAGAGTGGCTGTGCCATTCCCGTACCCTTGCTTATTCCCCTATCCCACCACATCTCACACTCTCTCTCTTTCTTTCTCTTCCCCTCTTCCCATTCCTTCCCTTACTTGATGTCTTTCTCTTACTTGATGTCTTTGTCTCTTTCTTTTTCCATCGTGCCTGCTGTCACTCTTCTTTTTTTGTATTTCTACCTCCCTCCACCCCATTATGAACCTACTCTGTCCATCAAGATACCGGGAGGCCACTTCCGCACTGTCATTTTTGTCACTCATTTGTCCCTATTGCTTTGGATCCCCCTCCCACCTTTTCCACATGCGTTTTGCTCCCTCTGGGACTACTAGAGAGAGCAAAACACATTTGGGGGAACAAACGCTGAAGCAATAGGGACAAACGAGTGACAAAATGACAGTGTGGAAGTGACCTTTGTCTTCCCCCGTTACTTGGATCCTGCCTGCTGAAGGCCCCGTCAGTGTCCCCCTCACATGTCCACTGGCCACCCTTTCCTTCCAGATGCCTCCCCTCGCATACTGGCTGAGCCGGAAGGCTCTTGGGTCCACCCTCTGCCTGGCATTCTTGACTATCCATTGAAGGGTCTACTTGGACAGCCCTCTGTTTTTGGAGACGTTCTGAGGCTGAGCAGGTAAGAGCTCTGCAAAAACATCTCCCTGCTCTTCCTCAACCTCTGCTAGGTCAGCTTCCCTCATGCCTTTCTCCACACCTGCCCCTAGCCTCTGCCGTGCTGGCCTCAGCCGCAATGGGGAAACCTGCTCCAGCCCTGGCTGTAATGGGGAAGGTGCACTGGCCCCAGCCACAATAGGGGGTGGTGCTGACCATGTCAGCAGTGGGGGAGTTGCACTGGTGATAGAGGAAGCCACACTGAGCCTAGGCATGCCAGTGATAGAGGAAGTCCCTCATCTTCTCCCCCCCCCCGTTTCTTCACTGCCTCAGCCACTCACCTGGCTACTCACCTTTTTGCTGCCCCAACAGCAGCGGCAACTCCTCCCCCCACCACCTGCAGCTTCACTGCTTCAGAAGGAATATAAGAGCTGCACAGGCACAGACAACACTATAGCGTTGCCAGCCCCCAGGTCCCAGCTGGCCGGGGAGGGAAACCCCAACCCCAAATAGGGATATCATTGGGTGACGTCCCCAACATGATGACATCACCCAGAAGTGACATCATTGTGTCAGTGACGTGTGTGATGCTCTGGATTTTGGGCAAACATTATGGTTTTGAAGCAAAAAAACCCCACCATAGAATGTTTGCCCCCAAACCAGGGTGTTGACTGCAACGTCGGTGACACGATGATGTCACTTCATTGTACTGGGATATTGCCTGATGACATCTTGCCCACCCCCAGAATGCCCCTCAATCCCACAACGAGGGGACCTGGCAACCCTACAACACTACTGATGGGGGGGGGAATTAACCCCCTTTGCATTTTGTAATGTTTTGAAATTTTGTTGCAAACATGGGGCATCTCCCATGTTTTGAGAAAAAACCTCCCTTCTCTCAGTGTGGGCCCAATCCCTGGATTTAAATATCCATAAATCTACCTACACTTGAGGAACTGACATATAGATTGGTGCTATGCAGAAGCTGAAAGGGCAGTCTGAATTTGAGATGCTACCACCGAGAAAGCCCTGCATCTTGTGATAGTATGCTTCATCTGTGATAAAGGAAGGAGGCACAGCAGGCCTCTGAGGACAATTTTAGTTGACACACAAGCTCATGGAGAGTCAGTGTGTTGTAGTTTTTAGACTGCAGGACTAGGATCTGGGAGACTCAAGGTTGAATCCCCACCCTACCATAGAAACTTGCTGGGCGACCTTGGGCTAGTAATAAGCTCTCAGCCTAATCTGCCTCATAGGGTTGTTGTGAGGATATAATGAAGGGAAAGGGAATGATATAAGCCACTTCGGGTTCCCATCAATGACAAAGGCAGGGTATAAACAAAGTAAATAAATAGGCACTTGGATTCATAAGTTCTAAGGTAAAAGTTGTGGTGTCCTATATATATAATTTCCTTACATATTGGCCATTTCCAGCTCTCCCATTGGCTGTGCTGTGAGCTCCATCAGCCATTGTCCCATCAACCGTCACTCAAGAGTATTTGCGTGCCATTGACTGGGTGCTGGATCAGCTTCTCTCCCCTGCCCACTGTTGGCTTGGCCATTTCCCATCTGAATAAACTGCCCGAAGTGCTGTGTGACTCACTTTCCCCTCAGTGTCTGTTGCTAAGCAATCAAGCTTGGTTCTGTCAGTAAAAAGGCAGGGGCAGGAGGCCCTTTCCAGGCCTACTTTGGCCTTTGTGGGGAACTTGTTGAGGCCAGTCCTTACTAGGGTTGCCAGCTCCAGGTTGGGAAATTTTTGGAGATTTTGTAGTGGAGACTATGGAAGCCAGAGTCTGGGGAGGGGAGAGGCCTCAGCTGAATAGAATGCCATAGAGTCCACTCTCCAAAGCAGTTATTTTCTCCAGGGGGAGAGAGAGGGCTGTTGTCTAAAGTTCAGTTGTGATACCAGGCGATACCACAGCCAGTGTGGCGTAGCAGTTAATACTTCAGAGCAGGGCTTGCCAGACCCAGGTTCTTGCTCTGGAAGCTGAGTAGGTGATTTCGGATGAGTCACAGACTTTCAGCCTAACCTACCTCACAGGGTTGTCGTGCAGATCAAAAGGGGGAGAGGAGAATGATATCAGCTGCTTTGGTCCCCACCGCAGAGAAAGACTGTACTTTTCCTCCTGGGGAACCATTGTTGCCAATCTCCAGGTGAGGGCTGGAGATCACTCAGAATTACACCTGCTCTTCAGATGGCAGAGATCAGTTCCCCTGGAGAAAATGGTGGACTCTCTATCATTATACCCTGCTGAGGTCACCACAGCAAATTGACACTGAGTGCCCAAGGTCAGGGCATCCACCAAGAGCCTCTTTCTAGAGCTCGTTGTATTTATTTCTACAATGGGCTTTATTCCTAATTTAAAATACTTCAGGTGCACTCATCAAGATAGTCCAGGAAGGTATCTGTGGCAATCATCCCCCAAAATCCTGCCTCTCTTTCAGGGCTCTGAACCAATCCTTGTGATTTTGCCCTTATGCAAATCCAAGTGATTGTCAGCCAATCAGAGTCCATGGGATGCCACTGGATGGGAGGGGGAGAACCAGCCTGAGTTTAAGGATGAAGAAAAACTATTTTCCCTCAGATTTTGGTGGCTATGGATAAGATTGTCAGTTTAGCCAGGTTTTTATTTCACTTTTAGTTAGGGTTTGGGGACGGCTCAGGGAAGAAACTGGAGATCACTCAGAATTGCACCTGCTCTTCAGATGGCTTATTTTAGTGACACAAATAAGCATCCCTAATTTATGTGTACAGGTTCTGTGGACAGGACCTCTGTGTGTTAAAAGAGCAACCTTGAAGAAAAATCTTTTATAAAATTAATTATTTGTGTAAAATCAGACAGAGTATCCTTTCCGTTACGGAAAATAGGTCCCAGTGAAATCTTGTAAGCTGAGGAAATCTGTCTAAAGAAAGGGGAAACCAAATCTTCCCTCAGGGTTTATTTATGTTACTTGAGGCTCAGCTACAAAGTAATTACTCTCATTGGGGGGAAAGTTTGTAAACAATGGGGGTGAAGTTGAGAGCCAGTTTTACTTAATATACTGAAGCAATCCACACAAAACATCCTGTTAAATACTTTATTTTCTGTTGCATAAACATTCATTGTTCATCTCCATCTGTGTCTTGTATTTCTAGGCAAGTATCTATGAAAAGGTTATTTCTATTTACCTCATAAATAGTTTAGCAGATTTTCAAATAAAGGACCTTTAGGGAGCACATAGCTTACACTCCGCCGACCCCTTCAGCAAAGCTTATGCCCCCTCTTTTTACCTGATTGTGGGCATCTGGGGTTTAAGGAATCCATAGGAGAGGTCAGAGTGTGGGACTGGACATTCTTCAGTTCATAAGGCAGTTGCCTCCGAATCCTCCCATTCTTCCCCCACCCAGCATCAGAGCTTAAAATTGGTAACAAGCCCTTAGAACAAGCAAGTTCATCCGAATCTTCATCCAACATAATGTAATAGAAATTGGAGAAGAATTAATAGTTACTTGAAATACGCTACCAAATGGGATCCATTTACTTGATTTAATTATTTGGAATTTTACTATGTGAAATGCATACCAGTCGTGTTCTGTGCATAGAACTTGATGAAAATTCCCGATAGCACAAAATACACCTAATGCAAGTGTATGGCCTAAAGTTCTTAAGCATATTTGCAAGAAAATATACTAGCCTAACAAACATGGACTGCAAAGTGTTCCCAGGACAGCACAAGTTTCAAAGGGCAAGGCAGAATGGGATAGCTTCATGTAGGGAAGTCTGCATACATTTCTTTGTGCCCATATTTTGAGTGTGAATGACAGTGGACAGGAAGGCGTGGCTAATGGAACTGAAATCAGAAATCACAGAATAAAGTTCAGCAGAGGCAATCTGGTTCCTTCACTTTAATTCTCTCATTAGCTTCAGCAAAGTTAAAACTATCTTTGTCCATATGAAAGCACCTGCTTCCAGCTCTCATTTCCTATTATGGAATAAGTGCACTCACAGACACCTGTTCAAGATGCAAAGGATTCGACCCCCTGTGGACATTCTGGTCTTATTTTTGTCATCTTCCATTTCTGCTTATGTTGACAAATGTCCCCCTCCTCCTTCCATCAAAGGGAGGTATATTTTTAACTCTGCATGTCACCTTGGTTTTTTTCCCATCACCTCTTGACATGGGAGAGCTGGAAATAAGCACTAACTTCCATAAAGCTGAGAAAGTTGCATCTCCCTTCCTTCCTGCAGCCGTAAAAAACCCTGTTCCTAGACCTGACTTGAAGATTAATTTTATGCATGTTTGAGCTTTTGATCTCTGCTTATGAATGGGCACAGCTTCTTCCTGGAGTCTCCCACCTCCATTCATTCTTTAGGCCATTTTATTATTTATTGCCTGTGAACTCTCACAAGCCCAGAAGCGCAGGAACCAGCCTGAACAAGTGCTTTCTACATCATGGTGCTATTGTCCACCAATAGTGACTGAGATGTCCCAGCATTGGGATATCTTATTTATTGGAATTTTAAAATCCTAGCTTTCTTCCACCACTGAACACAAGGCAGTGTCCATCCCATCCAGGCACTTGGCCAGACCCAGATTGGTTTAGCTGCAGCAAAACTGCTGGATTACGCACTCCCTCACCATATCTTGGACCAGCTGGGATTACTCCTCACTCTCTATACTGACCAAAGCCGTTAGGCTTCCATTCAGGTCATAAAAGCCACTTTGTTTGTTTGTTGTTTGCTTTTAAATTTATTCTGCGAAAATATTTTAGCCTGAATTGGATATGCCCATTCTGTGATGAAATCTACTAGTTCTTTCTTAATATGTCATCATGGGCACAGGCAGTCTTCTCCAGTAGTCCCTGCTTCCCAGGTATGGAAAAATATTGACATGGGATCAAATGTAAACAGCTCAGGAAATTGAAAAAGTCTTTTCTGGCCTTTTGGAAAGGAAGGTTGAATCCCATCTACAATTGCTGTGGGTGCAAAAGAGGAGCAACTTTTGCCAACTTCCTCTTCCTGTGGGGACCTCTGATTTCCCCCAGCTATTCCTGAGGGTTCACCTGCCCCACAGCAACTGTTTGGGGGGGGGCTGTTTCGGGAGGGGTGAATTGGCAAGCATCCTCCCCTATTGCCCACAGAAATTCTAGGCAGGATCCAAGTCATAGTCTATTTAGTCTTGCAAAAACCTCGTGCCCAATTTTGCCTTATTACTGTATCCTATTGTACTTGCAGTAATCTCTTATTTTTGTCCAATTTTCTCTTTTATATTTTGACTTTTGTGCTTCTGATATAATTTTTAGGGTCTTTTTGCATTTCTGTGCATGTGTGCATGTGCCCACGCCTGGAAGTCATGGCGACCTCTGGCGACTGATACTGGGGCATGGAGGACATTCAGAGAAGTGGCTTGATAGCCTGCCTCTGGCCTCCAGGCCCTGGTATCCTCTGGAGGTCTCCCATCCAAATACTTGCCAGGGTTGGCCCTGCTTAGCTTCTGAGATCTGATGAGATTGGGCTATCCAGGTTAGGGCATAATTTTGAACATTATTATGACCCCATAGTAAGTATTACTGTGAGGTTTTTGCACCTACAGATTGGAGGTTAAATTGCATGCTCTGTCTTTAAATGCTCTGGTTTGAATGAAGCTTTTTTCCTTCTTTTACTTTTCTGGCTCCTTCTTCACATTAGTTTGCTTGATTGCTGGAGAGGAATATATCCTTTTCTTAGTTCTTCCGACTTCACCAACATAGTCGTGCTAGCAGAGAAAAACAGAGAAACATATGGTGCATTTTCATGACCTTTCCAGCATATTACTCCAATTTTCTGCCACTATCAATCATCCTGTTCAAAGCATCTAATAAGCTCAGTTAGCCAATGTCACATAGTTAGAGCTTTTTGGATTTTCCAAAGGAGGCAAACTTGTTGGAAAGATAACATGTTAAGATTAATGTGTACAAATCTGGAGAACTCTGGATATCCACCCAAATGTCTTCTTTACCCTGTTCTTCATTGTCCTGAAATACTAAGAATTCCTTCTCTTTCTTCAAAAGTGATTCCATTTAGTACAACAAAATTTAAATTATTGTAAAAATGACCACCATCACTTTTTCCAGATCTGCGATTTTTTCCCTCAGTGCTGAAAGTCAGTATGTACATATACACACCCTGATCCAGCAAGGATGACTGGGGAGGGACCATACATACCTCAGTGGCAGAATACTTGCTTTCTATGCAGAAGATTCCAAGATCAAATTCCTGGCATCTCCACTTAAAAAACCAGGTGCAGGTGATGTGAAAGACCAGCTGAAACACTGGAGGGGTGCTGCCAGTCAGCCGGGTAGACAGATCTATGCAAGGGTGTAGACTTTCCAATTTCCCGGGGGGGGCTGGGGCTGGGCCAGAGGCATTGCTTTGCTAGGAGCAAGGGTGGCTCCCGGGGGAGGCTGAGCACCTTCCTGAAAATTTCGGCGGGGGCTGAAGCCCCGCCGCCCCCACGAAGATTACGCCTATGGATCTATGGTGTATCAGGGTAGGGGCAGTTTCAGATGTTCATATCTAGATATCTATGTGGTGCTAATCTAGTGTCCATTGAACTTAATGGCTGCACTTATGATACATGGGAATGTGAGTGTCCATCCAAAGAATGACTTCAGTAGGACGGGGACCATCACCAGGAGGGGAATATACTTCCAGTAAACATTCTGCTGCCAGCACAGATAGAGCACGGAACACAAGCATTCTGAATCTTTTCTCCACCGTGTCCCAGGTCTAGCTCTAAGTTTACTTTGTTGGGTTTTGAAAATATAAACAAGGCCAGAGCAACTCTGATTTCACCATGACTGGCAACTATTTCAGTGCAGCAGAGTTCTAAAAAAATACTTTCCATGGCTCAAATGTTGCCCTCTGTTTTGAATGAAGCATAAGTTCATTTTAAATTCTCCCTGTTTGTGTCCCTTGCAGGATTTTGGATACAGGATGTAATTTTAAAGGCAGCCTTTACATCTCATTAATTTTTAAGTTGCTGCTTATAGTGTCTAAGTGACCTCAGCATGCATGAGATATATTAGCCAAAAGGCTGGGATTCCTGCCCAACACCCTTAGACATCAGATTACTTCCTTTTAACACCTCTGACAACTCCAGTTGTTTCTGGAAGGCTCCGATCACACCACCGAGGAACTGCGGGCGGGAAGCGAGGCTGTTTGCTCTGGGGTGAACTGACGCGCAATTGTGCGATCAGACTTCCGCCTGCCTGCCCCGCAGTTCTGCATAATACTTACCTTTCCCTGGTGGTTTTTTGCACCACTCCTGCGGCGCAACGAGACGCCCCGCCAATGACTCCAGGACACCAGACAGATGTGTCTGTCTGATCGTGTCCCTTTAATCCACGGGGGAATCGTTTGCCTGCTGCAGCTTCCACTCCATATGATTGCAGCTGAAGTCATATTTTCCTGAGAGGTCCCCCCCTTTCTTCTTTTGGTCCCTTCTCCAGTACTAGTGCAATAAAATTGTTACTTTCTTACATGTTGTTATCATAATTGAGGCAACTAGAGGTATACTCAGCATCCAGATCTTAAATGCATCTATGCAGAATCTGGGGGCCCTGAGTCACCTTCAGGCCATGTTTGCAGGCCTGCAGGGGCAAGGGGGGATGTGATGAATGGTCTGGTGGCCAGTGAGCCCAGTGGTACCTGCTGTGGCTGCATGGGCTTCAGGCCCACCCTTCCCCTGCCTGGCCAATCAGGCTTGACCTGACATGGCCAGGTGAGGGCAGGCCACAGGCTGGTGGACCTTGCTGGAGGGGTCTTCCCACAGGTCCTCCCTGCCCATATTTAAGTGCATTATCACACTCCCCTGGACCCATTTGGCTATGTGGTCTTTTGAGAATGTAGGGGACATTCAAGGGTTCAAATGATTGTCTATTGATTATTGCTGGCATTCCAGGAATCTTTCGGAGAGATTCTTTGGGATTGTCCAGGAGAGTTGACAAACTGTTAATTACTAAAACAGAATTGTAGAAACAGGTGTTCTAAATCTAATTTAACTGACAACAAAGAATTTTCTAATTAGGCTAGGTGTTCTTACATCAGCCTTTTTAATTGACACGGAATGGAGCACCACAATAATGAATTGTCAAAGTTAAAGATTTATAGTGAAATCCTTTGCTTCAAAGAGAACTAGAAATAATTGGTCAAGATGTTTTAAAAAGCCTAATTGGGGTGAACGAAAGGATAGCTGTATTGTAAGAGAGGAAACCCCGCTTTTGACTTGTAAGCTTTATATTTTGTTTAAAGCTGAATATTTACTAAGATTATGGTATAGGATATTTGTAAGAACAGCAGCTAGCTGAAATTAATTTTAGGTTTTGCTAAAGAATTATGAAGCTAATTTTTAAGGCAGAAAGATGCTTGTTTATACACTTAGAACTAACCTGACAAAGATCCACATGCTAGGCTAAAAGGATGTCAAGAAGATTGATAGGGTTGAATAGAAGTTCAATTAGGGTTGAATAGAAGTTCAATTGTATTCTCCATGCAAAATAGATCTAAGTTATTGTGTGCTTTTACAGAAAAGTGGAAAAGATAGCAAAGAATAACTGTTAAAGTAAATATCTCTGAATGTTTATAGTTGAAAATGAAAGATTATGGATAAAATGTTTCTGAATGTTTATTAAGAAAGAGAAAACTTGTTAATCATCTAATAAGGAACTGTGTTTGAAACTAAAAAGCTGCTAACAAGCAGAAAGTTGGAAGATGTTCCAAAAAGTTTATGAAGTCACGGGAAATAATCATGCACACCTGTCATTCATTAGAAGCCAATTAAAAAGTACAAAACTTGTATTAGACAAAGGAAACCCCTGTTAGCCAAAGTAAAACAGCATATTTTACAAGTCTAGGAGTTTTAAAAACTCTTTTAAAATTAACAAAAATGTTCTAGGGGGTCCAAAACTGGTAGATAGATTCAGTGTACTACAAAAGCTTTATGTTATTAAACACTTTGTAATATTTAAAATGGGGTTATAGAAAGTTAATATTTAAAATAGTGCTTTTTTCATAATCCAATGAATTCTTTATATAGTTTCAATAGAAATACCCTGTAGAATGACATTAAGAATATTGTTATACTTTTATATGCATGTATCCATGTAAAGCAACCATTATTGTAATGAAAACAGCTCAGTTTTGTACTGAAAATGAATTCATCCTGAGAGTTCATTCAAAGGTGAAATGAATCTAGGTAGGCAGCCAAGAAAATGAGCACCCGTATCGATCAATTTTAATGAGACAAACACCTGCATTGTAAAGTTGAGACGTGGCCAAATAACATCTTGTTTGTCAAATATGTGATTGATGACTGACCAGAGAAAGAAATCTAAACTGAACTTGTGAAAATGATGTGAATAATGATGTAAAGTGAGGAGGAGCAAGAAGAGCATATAAGCAAGATCCCTCACTGAACATCTACGCTGAATTTTTAGCTGTGAGGTGTTCCTTTATTCAAATAAATCTTTTCCCTACCCTTTATTGCCTGGAATTGTCTGTTTCACTGTGTGGTTTATTGGCTAGCCACCCAAGTCAAAGAACCTTAGTGCCCTCAGGGTGTTGCTTTCAATTAGGTTCTCCTCTGCGGGCTCTGGACCATGTGTAGACAGGCAGGACTTCCAAATGTAGCGGAGGCTCACAGTGAGGATCTCTGGCAGCAGTGGAGCTCCAACAGTCAGCCTCATGGGAGCCACAATAGCGGAGCAGGGAAACTTGGAGGGCTGGGCCACAGGAAGTGGCTTTCTTGCCACCTGAGCAGTAGTTCAGCAGTGGCAGCTCCAGGGGTAGCTGAAGGGTAGTCACAGGCCTGATACCTGCCACACCTCATTAGTTTATGGCAGCATGGCCTCCTTTTGGGTGATGCATATATCTGCTCAGTGGCAACAGGCCCTGGGTTCATGTTGATAGTGAACTGGTGGGGGGTACTGTGGAGCACATTCTTGAAGCACTCTGCCTGGCCACACAGCTGTGAACAAGGCCGGGGTGCTGCGCTCAGGTTTTGGCTGAGATTATTGGTGTACAGCAACCCATCCTCTCCAGTGGGCTGGCTGAGGGATTTCTATCAGCCCCCTTGACACACATGCTGTTGCGAATGCCCCTTCCCCCACTTTTATTCAAATACTTGGGAGTAAGAGTGAGTTATAAATTTATATCTATAGGGCAAGAGTAGAAGGGAGAGGTGGGGGTAGGTTGGTCCTAAACTCAGGCAAGTGGTCACCTATTGCTACAGGGGGCAAGGGGGGGGCAACAGATAAGGTGGGCAATTCTCCCAGTCCTGGTTAAGAAGTGGAATGGCTGATCGCCACTCGCTGACTCAACACCTCAGGTTGCTTAAAAAGATAAAAATAATAACAAGAATAATAAAACAAAGTAGTAAAGACATTTGGCTGATTGCTTGAAGGATAAACATTCTCTCTCTCTCTGGATAAATAAATAATAAGCAAAAAATTAAAAATGTTAGATCACAAGGGGTTATTAATTTTCCTAGCCTGAGATTTTTACAGACAGCTGGCTTTTGTCATTAGCTGCTACTATATTCTAAGACACAGAGGTACACCATGACTCCCAAAAGGACTCCCTGTCAGGCCAGAGCACAGGCCACCTCACCACCTCAGACAAGTTGCCAAAGTGCGTGGGTCAGGAATGTGGGTTCTGGTGGGGCATCGCAGCCCAAGGGGCACAAGACAGACAGCAGTCCAGGCCACTGTGAATCAGGTTGTGGCTTGGAGCACTGCACACTACAGGGTCTGTCATGCATGCTGGAGTGGCTCACAGAATGCATGGATTGACGTTATGGTCAATGGCAAGCACCAGGCACAAGCAGAGCTGATCTGGTGTTGGCCCTGGACAGACCTCATCCCCTCATGGCTGATGCCTGACCTGGAGCTTCAGTATGCTGCTGTGGATAGGAAAGGTCACCTTCTTAAGACTCAGACCTCCAGCAGCTCAGAGGATTACTGCCCCAACAGACACAGGTCAGCCAAAAAAGGTTGTGGGAAATGAAAAAAGGCCCCAAAGGCATAACACATTCGTGAGGAGTCAGACAGCGATGGAATATTAGCTGAGTCCTCTTTGGAGGATTACTATGGGGACATACCAGGAGATTATTGGTGCACAGCAACCCATGTACCAGGGTTACTCTCATGGGCACTAAGGTGCAGAGTCACCATCGAGCAGGTGGAGGGTGGACCGTGGATAGTCTGGGCAGGTGACCGGGCCACAGGGCCTTCATCCATTACTTCTCCTTTCAGAGATGATGAGGACCTTCCAGCCATTCGCCTCTACTGGAAAAAATTAGAGAGCAGATCTTAGATGGCTTTTATATCAATGTGTTCTCCCCGCTAAAACCTAAGATGGAAAGATGAGGCCAGCCACACTTTTACCAACTCGCTGGCCAGCTACTAGGTCTTTATGGAGGTGGTTATGTCTGCCTATCTGGAAAGGGAGTGACTCCTCAACAGACATCTGAGCAATGTCCTCAGGGCACTGGCACTGGTGGGCAAGATGGCCACTATAGAATACAACCAGGTATTCTGTAAACAGCCATCTCACAGCAATAAGGTCAGATGGGACCTCATTAATTATTAATTGTGGTTACTGATGGTTGGCCCGGACATTCGGGGCAGGTTGGACCTGTCCAAATAAGCGTGATGGGATGCCAGGCATGACCCAGCCCACAGGGTATGTTGAGAGTTCAATCAAGAGAAGTGCCAGCAGACTCAATGTAAATTTGAGCATAGCTGAGAGCTATGCATAGACCAACATCCCAGGCTGTCTTGTGCCTGGCAAACCACCAGCCAGCAGTCCTTTCTAGACAGTAGACCTTCTTCCAATAATGCCGCGCACAAGAAGGATGGGTCCAGTGGCGCTTCAGCCCCCAACACCACCACAGGGAAATGAGCATCATAGGATGCTTGAGTGGTATCCACAAGTGGTATCTGGGTGTCACCCTGGTTAGACTTCACGCCCTTTGTCCCCTTCGTGCCCATTACCCCCTTCAGGCAGCTGTGAGTTACCTCTGCGATGGTTTCACCTATGGGTCCCCATGTTTTCTCAGATTCTGACAACCTAAAATCAGCCAAAGACATGCTGAATGTTGTAGCTACAAAGGTTAAAAAGGAGTATACCATAGGCCACATTGCAGGCCCGTTTAACACCCCTCCCACTTCCCAGACTCTGGGTCTTCCCCTTGGGAGTAGTACCAAGAAAGTGCCTGGGGAGTGTAGACTAATTCACCACCTGTCCTACACCAGGGGCACCTCAGTCAGTGCTGCTATCCCCCCCCTGAATTTTGTTCTGTAAAACTCATGTCCTTTGACCATGTGGCAGGCCTGGTTTGGTCCTGTGTGATATCCAATCAGCCATCCAGTTGCTCCTGGTGCACCAGTAGGACTTTTGTCTTCTGGGTTTTAAGTTTCAAGGATCTTGGTATGTGGACAAGGCCATGCCAATGAGATGCTCTGTGGTGTGTGCTACCTTTAAGGCATTAAGCACATTTTTAGAATGCGTCACAAAAGATAGTGCGGGCAGCCCTCGTATCACACATGATTCAGTCTATTTCTTTTTTATGGGTCTGGCTGATAGCACAGCCTGTGCGGAGGGTCTCACAGCCTTTCAGTCCCTGGCAGAAGAGCTGGGGGTTCCCCTGCCCATGAAATAAGTGAAGGCCCGGCCACCAGCTAATCTATTTGGGCATTCAAATGGACTCAGTAGCTGGGACATCCCTCCTTCCTAGAGGACAAGCTCCCCCCTGAGGGAGCTTCAGTCACTTGTTGGGTGCCTTAACTTTTGCATGTTGCATGGTGCATGGTGCTCCCTCATTCCATGGCTCTGTTGTCACCTTGACATGTGCTGCTGCCCTGCTAACAGACACAGGTCAGCCAAAAAGGGTTGTGGGAAATGAAAAAAGGCCCCAAAGGCATAACACATTCGTGAGGAGTCAGACAGCGATGGAATATTAGCTGAGTCCTCTTTGGAGGATTACTATGGGGACATATCAGGAGATGTTGCATAGTGCTCCCTCATTCCATGGCTCTGTCGTCACCTTGACATGTGCTGCTGCCCTGCCCTCTCCTGCGCCTCCTAAGACATGCCTCCTGCTCCAACCCCTGCTCACAGCCACCTGTAAGTCTCTCACCTCAGCTTAGAAGGAACACTGCTCACAACCACCTGTAAGTCTCTCAGTAGCAGCTAATTTGGCTAATTAGCCCATGCCTTCTCCCCAGCAGCACAGCTTTACCCTTCACTGATGCAGATATGGCCAGCCAGCTGCATCCAACATTGTGCATGTTGGGCCAGACCAGTTCAATAGGTTTGCCCCTCTCTCTTGGACTGGCCCCATTCCCCCATCCTTCCCATGGACAGGGCACTTGCTGGAGGTGCCTGCCACACCCTACCTCCCCCCCATCCCCAGGATGGACAGGATGTTGCCACAACTAAGCTCTGTAACCTCTCATTGGTTCCATTTTGTGATGTATTTGTCAGTTTTGTCTTAAGTCAGCTCTCAAGAACTAGTTTCTGTTTCTCCCAAAAAAAGCCTGAATGGGGAGGGCTTCATTTGGGTTTTGTCCTGGATCAGCCCCGTAGCCAATTAAATCCCCGCTTTTATGGTTTTCCTCTCCACTGGGGCCTAGATCACTGCACCAGGGTGGGTAGGGGGTCACCAGGATTGCAAGCTGGCTGCAGCATGCAATCTCCACTGAAGCTTCCCACAGCTCTTGGTCTGGCAGTGCTTGACCTGGACCCCCAGCACTGTGCGGCACAGCCTATCTGCCTCCCTCCTTTCCTGCTGTGGGAGCGCCAGCACGAGGCAAGCAGGGGCTGTCTCTTTCTTCTCTCTCTCCTTCCTTCCTTCATTCCTTCCGATGACATCTCCCCACCCGGAAGCTTCTGGCACTTTCCCTTCACAGCAGAGGTGGGTCGCCAACTTCTCATAACATGGTCAGGAAAGGGCACAGGGCTGCCAAGGGGGAGCCCACTCTGGGGCTGGACTCTGGAGGAGGCGGAGGAGGGCCAGCAGGAGCCTGTGCAAAGAGAGTGGGCCAAGGCGAGGCATCAGCGCCAGTGTGCATGTGGGCCAAGCTGGGTGGGCCAGCTGAGGTGGAGGACGGCCGGCAGGAGCCCACACAAAGAAAGCAGGCCAAGGCGAGGCGTCAATGCAGGCCTGCGTGTGGGCCGGCCAGGGACAGCAGAGAAGCAGCGTCAGGTATGGGCCAGCAGCAATGGGGTGGGGGTGCCGCAGATTCGATAGGAGGTGCTGCCCCATATGCCCACTGCTGGCTACAGTCCTGTGTTGGTTGCAGTAGTATGCATATTGTTTACTATTACATCACAATGAACAGTACTATGTTCATTGTGCTTTGATAGCACAACCTGAGAGAGCTGATTGTGTGAGCCTGTAGTACGCAATAGCAAAGAAAAACATTTTGTATCCTAAGTTAGGTCAAGGTGCTCGACTGAGAAGACAATCTCAGACAGGTTCCAAAGTGTGCGATGGAAGCCATGGCTGGAAGGAATTGAGAGCTGCTAGAAAAGACATGATATATTTTCCACTGGCCATCCTCCTCCACTGGCTCCTGAAGCATGTGTTGTATTTTTATTGTCATAAAACCTGAAGAGGATGTCAGGTTCATTTATTTATATGGTAGGAGAACTCCATCCTGAGGACTTTGTTAGGCAGCCAGATGGCTGGATTTGGCATTGTTCTTCAAGCGGTTTCAAGGTATCGGAGACAGGATCCTGTTGCACTGGGAAGTGTGATACTACAACAGCCTAATTATGTCTGGAAGTTTTTATTTACTGTTAAGTCACAGCTGACTTATGGTGAGTCCATAGGTTTTTCAAGGCAAGAGACATTCAGAGGTGGTTTGCTATTGCTTACTTCTTTTTGATTTACATTTTTTTTTTAATTCAACTTATATCCTGCCCTCCCCGCATGGCAGGCTCAGGGCAGGTTACACCAAATTTGATTAAAATACAATATACACAATTAATACAATTAAAACACTAGTAAAATACCACAATGGCCTTCATCTGGTGCCATTGTCACTGACATTAAAACCTCACAGATGCTAACTCTGGTTCTGACCTGTTGAGGGGAGGCCCAGTAAAGAGGGAGGGATGTCCATTGCCCTAGTTAAAAGCCTGGTGGAAGAGCTCCGTCTTGCAGGCCCTGTGGAACTGTAAAAGGTCCCGCAGGGCCCTGGTCTCATATGGGAGCATCACAACCCTGGTATTTCCTGGAGGTCTCCCATCCAAATACTATTTATTTCTTTATTTGGTTCAATTTCTATCCTGCGCTTCCTGCAAGCAGGCTCGGGGCCGGTTACAACATTTACATAAAACAATAAAATCAAGATTAAAACTATAAACTTAACCCTTAAACGATGGTGATCGGAATACATCACAACTATTACAATGGTGCCCTGGTGTTAGACCCTGCTTAGTACAGATGTGCTGAAAGTTTGCAGTGTACAGTTTATATTTTGAAATTTGAGTTTTCAAAGGTGCAGAATCTGTTGTGGAGAAAATTTCCTAGTGTATAGAAGGATCCATGTTCATTCCACGGCTCTTTGAAGAACTATCTTGGACAAACTGCTTCTTCCTTCTTGGCAGGCATAAGTAAGCTTTATAATAATAGCACATTATGGCTTAGCATTTTGCTACATGTGGCCATGAATTCAGCTATACTTGCCTGACCTATCACAGGGAATTGTTGTGAGAATAAGATGGGGGAGAACCACACATGCTACCTTGAGTTCTGTGGAGGAAAGGCACAATAAAAATGTAACTAACAGTCCTATCCTGCTTCCAGTAATGCTCTCTGATGTTAGACAACAAAGAATCATATGGTATGTTAAAGATCAATGAATTTATGGTGGTAAAATCTTCAGTGAGCCACATTCCTATTTTTCTCTATACTATGATAGATATCAGGTGTTCGAATGGGAAGGATCCTTCCTGTATGCTGTTTTGGTGAGTTGTACATATATGAAGGGGTATTATAAAAGTCTAATCAATAATAATCACCACCACCACCACCATTGGTTCATCTAGCTTACTGTTTCCTCTGAAAGATAATGGCTTTCCAGGGTCTTCTACAGAGAGGATGTTTCCTTCTGAAATGCTTTCAGTAGAAATGCTAGGGACTGAACCTGGGATCTGCTGAGCCAAAGTCCCTCCCTTCCCTTCCTGTGGGTGTGAAATTAAGATATACAGGACAGGAAGCATGCAGAAGTATACATGCCCTGCTTCAGTTTAAGGGCCCTTTAATCTGACGGTCCCGCTCAGTCTTCTTTCAGCTGCCACCACACACAGCAGAAGCGGACATGGTTACAGTCACATAATGCAATGACCTTAGACAACAATGGCCCTTATTGCGTCTGAAAGTTACCAAAGCAGGTGGGAAGATGACCTTTGAAAGGCATGTGGCATTCTCACTTGCCTCCTGGCAGTTGAGGTTTCACACACAAGTGGCAGGAAGCTTCCCCAGGCTCTCCGCATGCAAAGGGAGGGGTAGCTTCTGGGGGAGAAGCACCTGGTAGCAAAAATATTTTGCTCAAGGAAGAAAACAGGATCTAACATATAAACAACATCCTCCCTGAACTAGTTCATGAGTCGCTGTTTCCAGAGTTTATTTTTGAGCTATTATTACAAGGTTTGCCCCTCCCTTACATCCCCAGCGAGAAGGCTGACTGAATTGAGGGGACTGTAAGATGACTCAGGGCTAGATGAGTTTACATGGTCAGTGTCTGTCAAAGCACATCGTCTCAACTCCATGAAACTGCAAGCTTCTGGACTTGTTACTTTTTGAAAAATCAGATATCCAGAGAGGGTAGATTCTTAGTTATAATTCCTATTAATACTTGAGATGTTTTGCAGTCCTCTGATGAGTTGCTTAGTTCAACAGGAATTATTGCCCCAGTTTGTACACACTGAATTCAGGACACGTGAGATTTGTTTGTTATACTTGCTATATATTGACTTCCCGGAGGCTACCTAAAAAGTCAGTGATTGATCTGATCTCTCTCTCTACACCTGGATGCTTACCAGATCAAGATCTCAGACAAGGGGTGCACTCAGACGGCTTTTTAGATCTGTGCGAGGCACGGGTGCCTCATGGATTTAAATGTAATGCCTAGACATCAACATCTGGGAAACGTCTCTCTTCTGTGAGCATCCCGTTTTGCTGCGCTTTGGAGCTGTACTAAAAAGATACTACTTCAGACCATCCCAAACGGGTGCCATTTTTAAAATATCTTGATTCTGCGCATGCACGAATAAGCAAGGACGCAATATTATGCCTATGCGCATACTTTTTTAAAAAAAGCCACTGCATGCACGCCTCATTCAGTGGACGCCGTCTAGACAGTCCACAGCAGAAGCAGTGCGTGGTAAGGTGATTCCCCTGGGGGACGTCTGGATTAAAAAGATTGGGATCAAATTTGAGCTGGCATAATGGTGGGATTAGCTGTCCGTCTGAACGCACCCTTAAAGGTCTAAGAAATGTTCTATCTGAAATCATGGAGTAAACTGGCATCTGGAATCTGAGCCTCTCCATTTCTTGTTCTGTAAGCTAGAGAGTCTGTCAGGGTTGACCCAATGGTTTTTGGTGCCCCAGGCAAGCTAGGATTTTTGGACCCCTTCATTCATTACAGAGAAAAATGAGAAGGTGAGATAAAGTATTAATACAGAAAAGAGGCATTTGTGGTATAGTGTTTAGAATGTCGGACTAATGTAGGGTCCATCTTTCATTTCTGAGTTCTTTCTATAGAATGTCCAAATAATTGTGTGTGTGTTTGTAAGGATATGGGTAGTAGGGTCTCATCTGCTGCAATGCCAGGCTATGGAATAAGCTCTCTTAAGAGGTGCATCTTTACACTTCCTTTTTAGTTGGTAGGAAAATGTGCAAAGATGACATGACCAGCCCAAGGGATTTTGCATCCTAGGCAGCTTCCCTATCCTCCCCCCCAGCACCATGAGGACGGAACCTGCCACCCACACTGGGAAGATGATGTGGGTATACCCTCCTCACCCAGTGCCATGCTACAGAAAGGTGGGAAAGGGAAGGAGGAAGAAGGCTCACCCACCCTCCTGACAGAGGTAGGGAGGAAAGGTACAGTTTCCCTGAGGGGCAGCCTGGGCTGGCTACTGGGTACTGGCTACTGGAGCTGTTGTTTGCTGCAACAGACTCTTAAACCATGGATGGGCTGGTTGGTGCCCCTCTGTCTCTGCTACCCTAGAAAATCACCTAGGTCTGCCTAGGGGATGGATTGGAAGCCCGCCCTTAAAAGTGGTCAATTTGGAGGATAGTGCTATTTTATTGTAGTCTTATTGTGTTGTTGTTTTTAATTCTGCTGAATGTTATTTTTACATTTTTATTGATTTCATCATTCTGTGCCATTTTTATTGATTTTGTGAGCCACTTTGAACTTGGTGGAGACACGAGAATGAATGAATGAATATATAACTTTAATATGCATGTTATTTTTGCACACTGGCATGACTACCACCAGTAGGGGGTGCCCATGCATTTATACAGGGGAGACGTTGGCCTGAGTATTTGGGTTAGTTGATATTTAACCTCTCGAGGCACCAGTGTGGGGAAAACTACATGGAAGCAACCACTAGGTTTGTGACCAAAAGTACAAATCTAATGTGTAAGTAGTAGGTAACTCCCAAAGTACCTCTGCTTGAATACTGCCTATCTAGAGCCCACTGGCAGCTCCTGTAGACTCCCAAAGCATTCATGTAGAAATTGCCATAAATGTAAACTAGTTTAGCATAAGTGCTGCTCTCGGTGTGTCAGGTGGTGGTAGATTGTTTAATAATAAAACTGGCTACGTGCATATCCGTCATACAGGAAACTACATATGGATGACTACCAGTGTGTAAGTAGTACCTGATTTTCATTAAAACATCCTGTTTGTATTCTCTTTTCCCAATCAGTGTTGAGAATACTAGTGCTACTTTTGGAACGTTTTCATGTTCATATCCCTCTAGACCAGGGGAGGCCACTATTCTATTTGGAGAAGAGATGGCCTTGAAGTTGATGGTGTCTTGATTTTCATGAAATGCAAATATATGCAGTAGCTGTCCCACAGAAGAAATAGATGCTACAAGGAGTTAAACCAAAGAAGCACTTAAGCATGATACAGGAAATCTGTAAATAAAGCCAGAGCTGTTGGGAGGAAACATTAAGTTTATTGTGAGAAAAAAGGAAAGCGAAGTGTTAAAGTTATTAACACGAACAGAGGATACTGGCACATCCTGCAGAAAACTTCCTGTTTAACCTACAAGCTAGAAAACAACTGGCGGGAAAATGATGACATTTCAGCTTCATTCAGTTATTTGATACAACCCCCCCTTTTTACACTTTCATTATCTACACTTTTAACTTACTGATGCTCTTAACACCAAATCATATTGGTGCCCATGCAAATGTATGCGTAGTCGCTCCCTTCCACTTCACATTTGTTAACTTAGCACAACGACAAACACCTGATTCCTAAAACAGATTAGAATTCCTGCTCAGTTCACACGGATGCACTGGAAGGACAGGAAAAATGTGCTTTGTATTTCTTTACTATTCTGTTTATGAAAACAATAGATTGATTATCATCATATCATCAATGTATCTAATAACCAACTCTATGATGATCTGCATATATGTAAATCTGTGGGTCAAGACCAGGTGGAGGGTAAGGGTTTTTTTCCTGCAAACTTGGGGGATGCCTCAGGCTCACAGAATACCTAAAAAAAAAACCTTACTGAAAAAACGGTGGGTAATTTTTAACACCCCCCCCACGCAAACTCACTTCTCAGAAAGCTGCTGTGGTTGCTGAAGGGGGGGGGAAGCAGGTGGGCAGCCAGGAGAGCTGCTGCTGCTGTGGGGAGAGGAAGCAGGAGGGCAGCTGGGAGTGCCACCACTTCCACTGCTGCTGCTATGGGGGGGGGAGCAGGTTAGGAAAGTAATGGGGCAAAAAGGAGAGTGATGGGGGGGAGAGAAACAGTGATGGGGTGGGGAGGCAGAAATAAAGAGAAGGAGTAATGAGAAAGACAGAGAATGTGACAGGCATGGAGGAGGGAGAGCAAGAAAAAGGGGTGGTGGGATAGAGAAAGAGTGAGAGACTGAGAAAAGTAGGGGGAGAGGGAGGGAAGTACAGGTGGAAGAAATGGGATAGCTGCTCCTGCAATATCCCACTTGTATATTCTAGTAGTGAAGTTGGTCAGATCTAAGGATACTTAAATCTGGTGACTGGAGCAGTAAATGGACAAGACACATCTTTCTATAAACCTGAAAAATGCACCCAGTTTGCAGGGAAAAAAATTGTTTGTTTTGTTGTTTTTTTTTAAAAAAAACCTAAAATGATAAATGGAATGCCTATAAGAAATGAATTACTTCAGTGGCTGTTTGCTGGGCAACCACAGCATTTCAAACTTGGTTTCTGTGAGTAAAATGCAGGGGGAAGGGACAGTGTCCCTTCCAGGCTCTTTTAGCATCTGAGGGAAGATTAATCAGAGCCAGGCCTGGTAGCAACCACTGGACGACTTGATACCACATGACTTGCATGAGTAATACATGCACTTTATCCCTTTACAGCTGCTGCACTATAGTATTCATAGATGCTCACTGTAGTAAAAACAAACAAACTACAAAGTACTGTACTAAAAGCTGTTTGAAATGTTAAAGAAAACTGGAGCCTGGAAGGACAACTTTTTCTCAGAGCCAGTTTGGTGTAGTGGTTAAGAGTGCAGACTCTAATCTGGAGAACTGAGTTTGATTCCCCACTCCTCCTCCACATGCAGCTGCTGGGTGACCTTGGGCAAGTCACGGTTCTCTCAGAGCTCTTCTCTCAAGAGCAGTTCTCTCAGAGCTCTCTCAGCCCCACCTACCTCACTGGGTCTCTGTTGTGGGGAGAGGAAGGGAAGGAGATTGTAAACCACGCTGAGTGAAGGATGGGGTATAAATCCAATTTCTTCTTCTGAGAACTGTTTCATTACTTAGTAATCTTGACCATGTATCTTGTCTTGTAATTCTGTTCTTATAGTGTCAAATATTAACTCTTACACCAAAAGTAAGTGATGTGGCATCTTTCGGAAGATGGTTTAATGTGTCCAATATTAACTGTTACATAGAAAGAAAGTGATGTGGTGTCTCTGTCAGAAGATGGTTTGCACCTCACGAGGTTAGGAAAAAATGTGTTTTGCAAGAGCGTTCCAAACCTGATAAGGTGGGCTTTAAACTAGATCCTCTAGAGGTGGGCAACAAAAATCCAAAGCCTAGTACGATGCCAGTTACTGGAGAGAACACTAAAGATTTGCAGAGAGGGGCATGTATTCAGGGATCCATTAATTTGCAGGTAAGAACAGAAATGAAACACTCAAGGCGCATAAACCATGGATTCCAGTGTCTCTACATTAATGTGCGGAGTATGGGAAATAAGCAGGAGGTTTAATAGGCATTACTGAAACTTGGTGGAATGAGACTTACAATTGGAATATTAGGACTGAAGGGTACAACTTGTTTAGAAGGAATAGACAAATATGGAAGGGGTTATCTTGGCAGGCTGGAAAACTGGACTAAAACAGAATGAATTTCAACAGAGACAAATATAAGGTTCTGCATTTAGGTGGGAAAAATCAAATGTCTTGGCAGTAGTACATGCAAAAAGGATCTAGGGGTCTTAGTAGACCATACATGGAACATGAGTCAGCAGTGTGATGCAGTAGCTAAAAAGGCAAATGAGATTTTGGGCTGCATCAACAGAAATATAGTGCCCAGATCATGCGAAGTGATAGTACTACTTTGCTCTGCTCAGGTAAGACCTCACTTCAGTATGTGTGATCATGCCAATCTAATTGACAGGTGTCTGACAGTCTGGAGAACCAGCACAAACCGGTTCTGACTGGAGCTGATTGGCTGGTCAGTGCATATAAGTGTATGTAGTCTGTACATTATATTCCTTCTTTTTGTACAAGCGTATGGTGGAGCACTTTGACGGAGAGAGCTGTATATATTGGAAATAAATCACTGTACATAGTTAACCACAAGAACTGTGTGAGTGTGGTTTACTGCAGTGGGATCTTAGCAGGGTGCAATTTGGATCTTTGGCTGAAAGCTGACCCGGTGACGCACACTGCGCGACATCCCTACCATGGAAGTGGTCCTGACCCAGTGGCTGGCACCAATTAATTGGGCCACAGTTTTCCAAGGCAGAGGCTAGTTGGGGGGGGGGGAGAGGAAAAGCTGAAGACAAAGGGCAGATAAAGGTAGGTTGGCTGTTGGGTGGGAAGGAAAGAAGGAAGCCGGGCAAGAGAAGAGGCTGTGGGGGCTTTCAGGGAAGCAAAAGAGGTAAGAGTTGTGGAAGAAGAGATGCTGTACCTCCCAGAAGACCTGCTTGTGGTGTCTAATAAGCAAGAAGTCACTTGTGGTGTCTAATAAGCAAGACGTCACTGGGATATGTACCCAGTATTTTTGCTGAACCAAATGCTAGCTCTTTTCCATTGCGCTTAATATTTCTATATATTTCTCTAAAGATTTTTACTCTGCTGGTCTCCTACGTTGGGGACTCAAAGCACATGGAACTCAAAGCAGCTCACAAAATAAAATAGGCATTAAAATACAATCTTTGGTTGAGTATTTGTTTGTTTGTTTATCTGTGTTTGTTATGTCTTTAAAATTCAATAAAGAAATTATATATAAAATACAATTTCAAGTAAAACTATACGACATTTTAAGCAGCCAGTGAACCGCAAGGACATCCTGGACTGGTGCTGGTTCCATTGGCACAGTTCACGCAGGGCCACAGGCTAAGGGTCAAAAGCCTTTGGCAAATCTCAGGCTTGAATAGCCCGTAGGAAGGAAAGAAGGAGATGTTCAGCCAAGGTCCTAATTTCCTTCGCCTCATGCTTCTCACCAAGCACCTGCAGTAGATGGAGGCCATCCAGATAAAAATCTTAATAATTGTATAGTTGAGAGTGTAGCAGGTACAGTTTATCTGACAAGAATGAGGTTCTTCATAGCGGCTGAAATTCCCTTTTTGCCAAATTTCTTGTGGTTTTGCTGCAATGCCACTTTCCTCAGCACTCACTACTAGAATACAATCGGTAAGGCAATTAGTGTTGGTAAATTGAAATCTCATGACACACATTGCAGTTACACAAAATGCAATTAGCACATAGTCTTCACTGCTGTACAATATATGGATTTGATTAGATTTTATTGGCAGTAAACACTGTTCTTAAACTGGTTTTCAATCTCATATGGACAGCACAAGGAAGTTCAGAAATTCTTCCTGTTAATGGCTTGAATCCACTAGAAATTTTTGCAGACAGAATGCAGCTCCTCCTTTCCCCCACTGCAACTCAAAATTTCCCCTGAAATGCAGCTGCTAGTGGACAGGAGATCCCTGGGGACAACATCAGAATGGAGCTGGAGGTATGCAGCAAGAAGAGAGGATAGTTGAAAATCACCCTCCCCTCTTCACCTTTGGAAAGCCTCTATGGGATCCAAAAAAATGCCTTACTCTTCATTAAGAGTTGCTAACCTTTCCCATTAACACAATAGCAGTTGCAGTGATTTATTATACAAGAGAAGAATATAAAATTGGTGGGTTTTGCATACACTCTGGGCATGTCTGCACTACAGTTTTGAATAACTCTTATATCACAACTCAAAAAACTTTCAAAAACACCCTGGAAACTGATTATGTGTGGATGCTATAGATTTCCAAGAGAATCATCAGCATTCTATAAAACAGTTGTCTCGAGTTCATGGCAGCAGTTTAGGTTTCTAGTGTTGCTGTGATAGTATGCCGTTTTTGCTATTGTGACAATGACACTAAATCTGTACATGACATAGTGGTCTTTGGAGAACCATTGTGGGTTCTGAGGGCAATTTTAGCTTGCCATCACAAAAATTGTTTTTAACACTATGGCACTATACTTTAGATAAGCTGAAAACATCTGACTTGTCCATGACTTTGTCTGCAAATTGGATTTCTTCAAACAACTCTAATTCATCGTCATGGCTTCTGTGCAGTCCCACATTAGGAATGCATGTGTACAGGCCAGCTACAGAAAAGATTTCCAAAACCTTCTGGTAGCTTAGGAGTGCCCCTACTCTCTCTGGTGCTTTCCCTCTAAAATGATCACATGACCAGTTCTCTTTTTACCACAAAGGTTTTGGCTGCACGCCAGCCTGAATAAAGGCACATTCCCGCTCCTTGGCTGTGAAGGGAGAAACCTGGAGGTATCGCCTGGCAGAGCCTCTGATTCAAAATGGCTCTTTTCTAAGGCTTTTGGCTCCAGTCTGTCTGACTGAAGGAAACCCTCCCCCACCCCGGCTTCTCTAGAATCTGAGAGCCTGGAGGTGTGGTGTAGCTGAGACTGCCTGACTGAAGGACACCTTCCCCCTCCCTGGCTTCTCTTAAATCTGACCAGAAGCCTAGAGGTGTGGCCTGGCAGAGACTGCCTGACTGAAGAACTCCCTCCCTCTCCCTGGCTTCTCTCTGAGCTTCATTTAACCACTCACTCTATTGGGACTGCCTTAGTCCCAGAATCAGAACTGATTTTTGGTTGATCTTGGCTCCAAGCCCTCTTGCTAATGCCTAGTTCTAAAGGCTGATACAGTGACACAGCCACCACCTTGCGACAGTCTCTCAGCACTGAAGCTTAATCTTAAGGGGCTCTCAGAACAGGTGCTGTTTCAAGCACAGGCAAGGCAATCTCCATGGGGGACTCAAAAGTAATCAGCAAGTATGCTTTTTGGAAGCATGCCTCAGCGGTTCACCTCTCCTCGTGGTTTCATGGTAGCCTTTGGGACTATCAGTGATGGTCTGGGGCTCCTTGGCTGCTACTGTTTTCAATGTTTCATGATAAATGTGCATTTCTAAGCCCAATCTTTTTGTAGGCAATTTCTCCCTGCCCACACTCTCTTCTTCCTATCAGGGAATGGCAGTGACTCTCCCCAGGATCTCAATCTCACTGCTGCTTCTGGAAGAGAGCTCTTATTTCAACTGAGCTCAGACTGTCCCTGGAGTCACTCTGGTGTGACACCATTTGTAGCAAAAACTAGTGTGGTATAGTGGTTAGACCACTGAGGTCCCTGCCACACGGCAGGAAAAAAAACGGGCAAAGTGCTCCCCGGCACGATCAGATGCCGGGGAGGAAGCGACAGTCGGGAGGGGGAGGCTGCCGAACTGTGCGTGTCTGAGCATGCGCAGTTCGGCCAGGAGCCGGGGATGAGCCGGCGGAAGGACGCGCCGGCGATCCCACGGCCGGCCTTGATGTGCCCTTTCTTGAAGAACCACCTAGGTAGGTGGTTTGTTTTTGATGCGGGGTTTTGGGTGGAAGGGCCGGATCGGGAACAGGCGCGCCACGCTTCCCAGATGTTGCTGTGGGATCATGCCCGTTTGCTGCGGCCCCGATCCGTCCCTCTCCCGGCCCAAAACCTCTCGTGTGACTGGGGCCTGAGCTAAGATCTGGGAGATTATTCTAATCCTGCCTTAACTGTGACGAGACATGTGTTGTTGTGACCATCTGAGGCTAACCCTGTCAGAATTGGGTTTAGAGCTAACAAAGACAGAATTAATCAATGGCTGAATATAGTCTTAATTCAACATTAGCTGAGGGCAGTTTGAACACAGACAGAGAACTGGGGAAATGTTTGGCAAGGAGGTTTGGGCAGCATAGGAAATCTCCCATTCAGGCCAAAAGAAGGGATATATCTTCTGGGGAGAGAAAAAGAATCCCTACCCAGTTAAACATGGAAAGTTATCTCTGGGGAGTAGAGACCCTTGGTTTAGTGTGTTTAGAAGCTGCTTGTGGAGACTTTAAAAGTCAGTTAACAACTCAAGATTTCTGGTGTACCAAGAGAAGGGGTTTGGGTACTGGGAAGAGGGTACCAGCCTTCTGAGCACCGAAATAGACTGCTGTTATTCAAACAAAGTGTGCTGGAGAGTTTGGGGAAGACCTAGGAACAAAAGTCTCTGAATATAAAGAACTATAATAACTGTGATAAATTCAAGAGTCTATGCTTATACTGTTTTATCTCAGTGAGTTCACCTGACCTCTCCCCTTGTTGTTAAATAAGATCTTTTATTATTTTTGAATTTTAAAAGTGTCTCAAGTGCCATTTTCTGTCATTTAAGTTAAAGGGAGACCCTAACCTTTCCCTCACGTTCCTGGGCTGAGCAAATAGCCAAAATATACTACTGCATATGGTGGGGCAGCCAAGGTGTCTTTATGGGGAAATAAACATGTTACCAGGGCTGCTCAGTCACTGAAGGGACAAAGAAAAATGGAAGGAAAGTTTTGCCTGTGAGGGAGGGAAGTGGATGAGGTCTGTCATAGCATCTACTGAAAAGGTCTCTGGTAATTGGACTTGTCAAAAATTCTTTAAATTCATCCATCTATCTTCTGTAGTGATTTACCCTACAAGAGAAAGTAAAACTTCTCTGGTCTGCTGTCTTGTCCATCACACACAAGTTTCCTACAATTCTTGAACCTAGAAGGTTGGGCAGCTAAAACATAGAACAAAATACATCCATTTATTACAAAGTGCACAGCAATAACAGATTAAAAACATATGTAGAATGTAGATAAAAAACAGAGAGGTAGTGGGTATCACATTATATCCACATAGCATACAGCAACAAATATAAGTTGCATGTACAGTAACTAAGACCAAAATATTGGTAACACATATCACTAGACCAAACATGTCTTGGCCCAGAAGTCCTTATTCAGTGATCTAAATAATAACACTAGAAATGTAAATATGAAATGTCTGTCCCAAGCTGGGTAGGTGGTGTACAAATCAATGGAATAGTGTAGCTCCAAGTAATAGTTACAACATTTTGATGTCAATCAGGCTTGCATATATTGAGGAGCCCACACCCATCAAAAATGATAGCTTCTTACAACCATTCTGCCCTTCGTCGTTGTTCTATTCATAGTGTGTGTCCATTTGTCAACTTTAGTCAATATGTGTCAACCTTGTGTCAACATGGACACATGGTGAACAGAACAATGGCCTAGGGCAGAATAGTTGTAATAAACTATCATCTTTGATGGGTGTGGGCTTCCTTTCTGCTGGCCTTGGTTGCTAGCCATTAAAATCTGAAAGCCCAATGGGTCTGTCCATCAGCCCTCCCAGGGAGAACTCTCTCTGCAGGCTCTGTAAGGGCTCTGCTGGGCTGCCCAACGGAGCCTGTTAAAGAGCCGATCCCACAGGGAGAACTCTCCCCACAGGCTGTGCTGGAGCTCTGCTGGACAGCCTGGTTGAAACTGGACTGCCCAACAGAGCCCTCCCAGGAGCTGATCCTGTGGGGAGAACTTTCTCCAAGACCAGCAGAATGGAAGGGGTGGAGGAAGATCTGAAATCTTCCCTCCTTTCTGTTGGTGGAGGCTCCCCAAGGCCAGCAGAATGGAGGGGGGGGGAAGATCTGAGATCTTCCCTCCCTGCTTTCTGTTGGTGGACTGCACTTGTGGGGAAACGGCGCCATTTTAAGTTCACTCTCACATGGCTTGGCTTGCAAAAGCTATTTAAAGGGAATTTTCCCTTTAAATGTCTTAACAAACTATGCAGGACATGGAGATGAACTCAAAGCGATGTGAGTTCACCCACCCCCTTCTCCATTATACCCTATGGGAACAGTCCCTGTAGTGCATAATGGAGCCGAATAAATTTGGCAATCCCGATTACATTTCATACCGATACTGGGATTCGGGAATATCAGGAAATACTGATATTTTTCAAGTTCAACACACCTGAACCTGAAAAATACCATTTTTTTTGCACAATCCTAGTTGCACTTACCTGTAACGGTTGTTCATCAATTGGTCCAAAATGTGGCAGCCAGGCTACTGACAGGGGTGAAGAGAGGGACTTCCCTTTGGAATGCCGTTCTCCATAAGGCTCAGCTGATATCTCAGTAAAGACATTTGTGAGGCTAAATCATTCCTTTTTAAACCAGGCTTTTACCTATGTTGTTTTATCTCCTTCAGTTATTTTATGGTCTACTTCTGGCCTGAGGATTGTTTTATGCTACTTGTATGTTTTGGCTTGTTTTAATGGCACTGGCTTGTTTTTAGTAACTGGTTTTAACTATTTTGTTTTGCTATTTAAGCTGCATGGCCCCTTGAGCGGGCCTCTGGAATGGCAGAAATTTCTAAATAAACAAATAAATAATAGTTCCACATTGCCTCCATGGGATGTGGTGATAGTCACTTGAAAAGAGATTAATTCATGGAGGATAGTTCCATCAGTGGCTATGGCTATAATGATTAAACAGAAATCTGTATTAAGGGGGGGCAGCAACAATAAGGAGAGGCGTTGATCTCTGTGCCCTGCTTCTAGGCCTTCTGGAAGAAGAAGAACACGACGACGATGAAGAGGAAGAGATTGGATTTATACCCCGCCCTTCACTACCCAAAGGAGTCAGGGGCTTTCCCAAGGTCATCCAGCAGGTGCAAGTGGAGGAGTGGGGAATCAAACCCTGTTCTCCCAGAGTTTGCACACTTAACCACTACACCAAACTGGCTGGCATCTGGATGGCTACTCAGTGAAACAGGGAGCTAGACTAAATGGAACATCAGCCAGATTTACCACGGCTGCTCTTATTTAGTGTATTACCAATGTGTACATTCCCACACAGTGTGGGGAAATATGCAAACGGTCTGTGTACTCCAGTTCTAAAATGTAATTGTGAATGTACTAGAAAAAGTGGAATTTTGAATGAGTGGAATTTAAACTCACAGAATGGAGGGAGATCTGCTTATCCAGAGAAGCAATGCAAGGATGGGTTGTTTGAATATTCTGTCCTGTGTCATCACACAGAGCTCATCAGCTGAAAACTCTCCTGTTGTCTACAGCTGCTGCTCCGGGACGGATCCGGCACGCTCCCCAGATGTTGAGGTGGGATCGCGCCGGTTTGCTCCGCCCCCGTTCCGTCCCGCTCCCGGCCCAAATGGGCTCGTATGAACAGGGCCTTGGCTTGACTGATCAGTACAGTATTCCCCATATTTTTGTTAGCATTCTTTAAAGAAAGTTGATTTTTTAAAAAAGATACTTCTCTTTTAAGTTTCTATTTCTAATCATACCATCGGGAGACCAGTTTTGCTCATCAGAACTCCTTCCCCTTGTCATATGGCCAAAGTGAGGGCTGTGTATAATTTGCCTTTCACAGATGAAAGGAGAACTCTGGTAATTTTCACACCTGTTGGTGTCCTCAATCAATCACAAAACCTTTATTATACATTTGTTACAGACACTAAACAATCTAAAATACTATGGATAATCTATACAAGGCAAATAGCATGGATAAACAGCCCTGATTTGGATTGAGGTGATATGACAATGGGTGAGAGATTTAGCTCTTCTCTCCACACTTGGTTTGGATGGATTCTCAAAGGGGCTAGGAAATACCTGGCAACTTAATTGGTAATGTAAGGATTCCTGTCCAATAAAAGGTATAAAACCAACCACTCATCTGAGTAACTTTGAAATTTGTGTAAGAGGGGGCTAATTATGGTATTCCTCAACTCAGTATAAAAACTACAATATAACAAGACATGAGGTAAAACCTCAGGAACCCTAGTCCTACATGGAAAATAGCTCTCCTGAGGATAAATTTTCAAAAATCTATCATAAAGGATTGCTGAAGACAGAATGCTGAACCTGGTGAACATAAAAACTCTGTGAACTTGTGGAGATTTAAGATGGAATAAATAGGGAGCAGGAGCCCCACAAATGATGCCCTGCAAATGCAGTGGAGCATAGAAGCAGTTACACCCACTTCTCACTGCCTGGTTCACTGCCTATGCTCCCTCTAAGCTGTGGAGTCTTGTGAGCAAAAATTCTACTTTGTGAGCTCCTGGCATTAAAGTTGTGAGTGAGCAATTTGACTACTGCATAAATCAGTTTGCTCTGGAGCCATCCTTCCTGAGCGAAGACAAAAATGTGTGAGCCAGAGGCTAAAAAACTGTGAGCTAGCTCACACTAACTCAGCTTAGAGGGAACACTGCTGGTAACTTGATCTATTGTTGCTCTCCTCCTGGCTTAGAGCCAGCTGCAGCCTGTTGTTCAATTACTGGTTGGGGGCTGGCTGCAAGAAGCTCTTTGTCTGAGGAATCTGTGACATCACTGAACACAGACTGACTTATGACAGCCACCATTTTCTTTAGAGGAACTGACCTCTGTGGTCTGGAGATCAGCTGTAATTCTGGGAGATATCCAGGCCCCACCAGGAGGCTGGCAACCCTAATTTACAAGGACTACATTTAGCACTTTAATTAATTAAATTACAAGATTATAGTCTGCCTTTCTGTCCTCATCAGGGCCACCAAGGCAGCTAACAGATTAAAAACATACGTAATAAAAACATGTCTTAAAAACCATTCAAACAAAAAAAATTAATAAAAGCAAACTAAACTACACATATAAAACAACCCCCCTCAACAATTAAAACATAGGGCAGGAAGGGGGATCACTGAGGGAATGCCAGCCAAACAAAAAATTCAGCAACAGAAGGGAACGGACAGTCTCTCTGGGAAAAATTCCATAGTTTTGGTGTCATGACCAATAAGGCCTTCTCCCAGGCTGCCACACACCTAATTTAAGAGGGCAAAGGCACCCGAAACAGGGCTTCAAAAGACTACTGCAGTGGTTGGGTAGGTTTGTAAGGGAGTAGGCAGTATGCCTTCAAGTATGCTAGTTCCAAACTATATAGGGCTTTAAAGGTTGACAGCAGTACTTAAATTGTGCCTGGAAACAAACGAGAAACCATTGGTTTAATTATTTTCAACTACATCACCTAGCCTCAAGTCTCCAGCTTCACAAATTACACAATAGACCCTTCGCACCTTTGAACTGATTCTTAAAAGAGCTGATGACATTAAACATCACTTTATAAAGATGACATACAAATTGCTGATGAAAAATTACTCAACTAATATAACTAAATTCCAGAAAAGATGGCAAGCGTACTGTAATATGACAATATCAGATGAGAATTGGAATACTATCTTGAGATCCTCTCTCTTTAAATCCTCAACAATAGGTACTAAGCTACAATCCTACAAAATTTTAACACAATGGTACCTTACTCCACAAAAAAATGTTCTATATGAAACAGTCACCTACTCCAAATTGCTGGAAACCATGTGGAAAGATGGGGTCCTTCAACCACTGTTGGTGGCAGTACAGACTCATCCATGAGTTTTGGATTTGGGGTTTAGACAAAATATGACAGACTATAGGCTACAATGTCCCGCTTAGGCCTGAAATTATATTTTTTAATTTTTGGCCCAATCCCTCTATTCCTAAAATTAGAAAATACTTTATTTCAGCGTTAATAGTGGTGGCAAACACTGAATGGAAAACCAATTCACTTCCAACATTATTGCTGTGGCTCGATAAAATATGGAATATTTGTTGTTGTTCAGTCGTACAATCGAGTCCGACTCTTTGCGACCCCATGGACCACATCACACCAGGCCCTCCTGTCTTCCGTAGTGATCCGGAGTTTGCTTAATGGAATATTTATTGATTATTACAATATGAACTCTTCCCTAGTCACTCGGATTTCACTGAGAATGGTCCCTTGTTCTTGATTATGTGACAACACATAATATAATTCCAAAAAAATAAATAAATCACAACTCTAAAATCTTCAACCCATTTTTAAATCATCGATAGTTAGTAAAAAGATTTTATTGCTGAAATATTTATAGACCTTTAATATTTAATAAAAAATCATTTAGTCTCTCTAGTGTTTACATTGGAATATACTAGCTTATTACTATTCATAGGAACCTGAAGATTAAGTATTCTTGTTGTACTTTACTTACTATCTAGATACTCAAGTGATACACATAACCTTTGAACTTATTATTATTGAATGTTAATTACCAATCTTTAAGTTGTTATTGTTTGTTATTAATAAATTCAATAAAATATTAATTATGAAAAAGATGGGCCAAAATGATGTCCCTGAGAACCTCATCCCATAGGGACTCCCATTTTTGGCATGGCTTGTTCCCCCAAGGAACTTGAATATCAAAACATTAAAAAGTTATATCAGTCAGCCTGTCTTTATTATGGCCCTATCAAATCAAATCCTTGTGCACTCAATAGTCAGCATGAAGCTCTTACTGGAACTGAAACACTTCAGTGACTAAATATTAGGGACAATAAAGATCTTTATATTATTTCATGGACTATTGCTGGATGGTGTTCAAAGATGAGAAACTCCGATTTTTTGGATAGTATTCATAAGGCTGTGTTACCCAAACTGGGGTCAAAGAAGGGGGAAATTAGCTTTAAAGGGGTTCTAGAAAGGAATAACACAGGACCCTGTAAGTCTGTTTACACCAGGGTGGATCTCAGTGGTTCTTCCTCCAGTGGAACAGCCACTTAATTTGTATGAAGTTTTCAAACATGAGCTCAAAGGAATGGTGGGGTATAAATATTTAAATAAATAAATAAACTTTGCTCAATGGGATGGTAAGGTAGAAAGGTAAGAATGTACCCGACTGACCTATATCTAACAATCTGAGTTTTCGTATGTTCAAAACCATTCCTGAAGCCCCTTCTGACCCTTGCAAAGATCATTCCCAGAGGAGTGACAAAGGTTAAAATGCTTGGGGCTTTTTAGCTTGGAGAAATGACAGTTGAGGGGTGACATGATCGAGGTTTATAAGATTATGCATGGGATAGAGCAGGCAGAGAAAGAAATACTTTTCTCCCTTTCTCGCAATACAAGAACTCGTGGGCACTCAATTAAATTGCTGAATAGTCGGGTTAGAACAGATAAAAGGAAGTACTTCTTCACCCAAAGAGTGATTAACACATGGAATTCACTGCCACAGGAGGTGGCGGCAGCTACAAGCATGGAAGGCTTCAAGAGAGAATTAGATAAACATATGGAACAGTGGTCCATCAGAGGGTATTAGCCACTAGGTATAGATAGGAAGTCTGGGGCCAGTGATGCACTGTATTCTTGATGCTTGGGGGGGGCAACTGTGGGAGGGCTTCTAGTGTCCTGGTCCCACTGCTGGACCTCCTGATGGCACCTGGTATTTTTGGCCATTGTGTGACAGAATGTTGGACTGGATGGGCCATTGGCCTGATTCAACATTGGCTTCCCTTATGTTCTTAAAGGGCTCAAAATCACTCCTTCTTCTTCTTCTGCAGGGGATGGGGCAATTTCACCTTGTTATTGCTTTTCATTCCAACCCGATTCATACAGCTGTTTCCCTGGGAATGATCTTTCTGCAGAGCTTCAGGAATGGAGACTTTCCATGGGTGGATAGTTGGATACAAGACATGGAGCTGCAAGCACATGAAAGGAAATCCCACAACATCACAAGCCAACAACAGGATTACATAGCAGGGAGAGGAGGAGCCAGCAACTCTGAACCAGCCTGGGCTAGAAAGCAATTCTTTGAACCACTGAGTGATCATACCTCACCATCCTGTTATCCCTCTCAGTATATGCAGAAAAAGAAGCAGAAGAGTAGTGTCCTTGCTCTCCCCCCATATGTACTACCAGCATATCCTTGCTCAGGCCCGTAGCTACTGCGGGGCTTACATGGCCCCCCATGGTTTTCAAGGGCCCCTCCCCTAATCTTCGACTCCCCTCCCTCCCCCCTCCAGGGACCTGCGAACCTCCCTGGCCAGCTGCAAAGCATCAGCTCCTCTGGCCCGAACAGCCCAATGCCTACTTAACCAAGAGCTCAGCCCCACCGACTTCCATGGGACTTGCTCCCCACTGGCGTCCAGGAGCCCAGGCCGAGTACCGTAGGCAGTGGCCAATGCAGCCAGCCACTCACTCACTCTCTGCTCCTGCCCGGGGCCCCCTCCCCTTCCCGCAATCTGGGAGGACAGCCTGGCCCTCCCCCACATTCCAGCCGCTGGCCCTGCAATCGCCGCCAGCCCCCTGTCGGCTTCACAACTCTCCTGCAGGCTGCTTGGTGCTCTGATGGCGTCGGCAGGTTCGGGTGACTCCCACTGTGCTTCTCTCTCCCTGACTCCACCGGCCTTCATGGCTTCAGGCTTCCCTCCCCGCCCCCTTGTAATCAGCAAGAATCGGGGGGGGGGGAGAGAGTGAGAGTTATAGATATTTGACACACACCACACTGATGTAGTGCTGCCTTTCTGCAAAGGAGCGGAGAGGATCGTGCCAGAAGCAGCACGGGGGGGGGGGGAGGAAGAAGAGGGGGAAAGGACGGGGACATTTCTCCTGATGGCAGGCCCCCCGAGAAAAAAGTTGTTAGCTACGGGGCTGTCCTTGCCCAAAACTAAGAACCTACTTCAAGGCCCTCTATTGATCCAGTTTCTAAAGTATACTATAGAGTAATCAGGTTTCCTAAATTAATCCCCCCCAAAAAAAACCTCAGATCTAAAGCTAAAAAGAAAAATTGTGAGTAAAAATTAGGAAGCCTTTACTAACAAACCCAGCACTAAAGGAACCACCAGCCTGCATTCCAAAGAATCCGTTAAAAAAATCCTTCCATCTCCTCCATTGCAGAGCTCAGCATTGTGGAGTATGGCCACCTGGAAACCATCTTCGACAGAACATATGGTTTGGTGTGCTGTTTGAGGTCTGAGGTGACAAACCTCAAGAGAATCTTTGTTTCTTTTGTTTGAAACGGGACTGTTTCTATTGTGGTAAAAGCCCTGAGAATGAATAAACGAGCCATATGACCTTTTTGTGAATGTGTAAGAATTAGGATAGGAAAACTTTCTTTTAAAAATATCTGTCAGTTGCATTCAAAAGGAGAACACCAAATTGATAGTGTCATGTTTCCTGTGTGATTAGATTTCAAGTTTGTGTGTTAGAATCCGGGCCCCCTCTGTTTCATGGTGTCACTTGGCATTTTCCAGATGGTCATTCTTATTCTTCATAATGTTGGGAGGAGAGAAGAAAGAACTTTCATATTGCTTTTTGGAACAGATTACTCATAGTGTAGGTTTCACTTGATTTCCTTCTCGAAGCCCCTGTTCTTGAGGAAGAAGCAATCTTCAAGAGTTTCTGCTTGTTGATTTATGTATTTTGGCACACCCTGTCTCATTTTTACAATTCTGGGGTTGTTTGTGCTTCTCATGATATACTTTGTGGTGCAGCTTAAGCAGAACTTTTGAAGTGGTGGACTCGTAGGTCAGCAAGAGGAATGGCAGTGTTTGTTGCTTAGGACAGAAGCCAAACCCAATGCACCTTCCCTGCAAGTAATCTCTTCGAAGTTAATAGAACTTCATATAATGCATATCTAAAAACACACATTTGACCATTACAGTGGGAAGATGAAGCAGCTAAATAGCTAATAACTTCATTCTCCTTACAATTCCTTTTGGCTTATGAAATTTATTTTGCTGCAATATATAAAATTTGTTAGATAAAAGTAGAGTTGTACCACATTTTTGAGCATGAAAAATTCTTGGGTGAAAGGGGATTGACTAAGATGCATGAAGCACCTCTCCTTACTTTTTCATGATCTGTTCACTGCCTATTTGCAGTTGTTTCTTCCCTCAAATGAAATCTGAGGGCAACATTTTCTGTCCTCACTCTGAATAGGCAAATATGTTTGCCCATCCCACAGTTCTTTATTAAAAAATGCCCAAAATGAGGGGGTATGTTCGCATTTCGTACGGTTGATTTTTTTTTTTTGCAAAAGCACTTCCTATTTTGGATTGGCTAAATCCCTAAAATGCATCACTCCTTCAACGGATTCCAATCCATTCTTCTTGTTAAACCGTTTTACCTTGGATTTCTTATGACGCTCATACACAAGACTAATCCTTCAGTTTAAAAGTTCATTTTCTTCAGACTGTACAGACCCTGGAAAACTCTCATTTTATTATTAGTAGCACTCCTTTTCAGTCTTAATGTAGAAACGACTTCTCTTTGTTTCCCTCCCAATACCATGGGATGCCACCATCATTTGAGGTGAATCTGGATACTAGGGCTAAAGATACTTTTCCAGCAGTGGCCCATTATTTGTAGAATGCATTCTCTAATGAAACCAACTAGATCCAGTCTATTGCCCATTCAGAAGAACATTTTTCTTCTGCCAGGAATTGAACTCTTAGTCTAAAGTGCTCTCAAATCACAGCCAACTTATGGCAACCCTGTAGGGTGTTCAAGGTAAGAGATGAACAGAGGTGGTTTGCTATTGCCTGCTTCTGTGTAGCAACCGTGGACTTACTTGGTGGTCTCCCATCTACATACTAACCAAGGCTGACCCTGCTTAGCTTCTGAGATCAGATGAGATTAGACTAGCCTGGAAATTCAATTGAAATTTTCCTCCTTGTTGTATTTTATGATATTTGAAATAGGATAACTGGTAGAATGAATACTTTGCATCCAGAAGATGTCAGGTTTAATCCCTAGTAGTTCTAGTTAATGGATCTCAGGGAGTACGTATAGGGAGAGACTCTCTCTGTC
>NW_015159727.1:678509-700288 GCF_001447785.1 Gekko japonicus | reverse complement strand
AGGGAAAGACTCTCTCTGTCAGAGAACTTGGAGAATTGATGACAGAATAAACTCTACTCAGCTAGTTTCAGTGACTAGTCAAAAATAGATTTCAAGTACCAGGTGTTGGGAATGACCCCTAGCTTCCCGGAGACCTGCTACACATCTGTATACATCAATGGACTGATTGTCTGACATGGCAGAAGGTAGCTTCATATGTTCATAATATCTCATTCTTGAAATTAGATCAGGATTTATAAAACAGAGGTTAATTAAATGGTGGAGAAAGTGGATAGAGAAAACCGCTTCTCCATCTTGAAAACACTAGAACGTGGAGACAGGCAATTAAATTTATACACAGTGGTTTCAAGACAGACAAAACAGAAGTACTTCAGACAATATGCAATTAACTTGTGGAACTCATTGCTGCTAGATGGGACAATAGTTTAAATGGCTTTAAAAGGGCATTAAACAGATTCAGAAGGAATAACTGTTCCATTGTTGAGCTTTATTCACGATGGCTGAATGTTGATCTCCATGTCCAGAGGCAGTATGCCAGTTGCTTCAGGTCAGCAGCAAGAGAAGCTATGGCCACTATTTCCCTCCTTTGGACCTTCTGGAGTATCTAGTCAGCCATTGTGGGAAACAGGATAGTGGACTAGATGGACCTTTGATCTGCTCCAGCAGGATTTTTTCCACATTCTTATTTACCTATTTATGTGAAGTTTCATGGTTTTGTGAAATATAATTATGTTTAACTGTAAGCATGGGAAGGTATGTTATACATCTGTAAATTTACTAATAATAGGTAGATCTTGTTTCATCCTTCCACCACGTTTCTATTTTCAGAGTGTAGCTGTGTTGGTCTGCAGTAGAACAGCTAGATTTGAGTCCACTAGCACCTCAGAGACCACCAAGATTTTGGGGAGGTATGAGCTTTTGAAGGTAAACACTTCCAGAGCTTTGACTCTCGAAAGCTCATACCCCCCCCCAAAAAAAATCTTTCTGGTCTCTAAAGTGCTACTGGACTTGAATCAAGCTGCTCATTTTTGTTGTCATACTTTCCTCTTATCCAAGTTAGCTTCATGTGTATGTGTTCATGTGTGAGGATGAAATGGGATAAGCCCTATGGACTAAGGGTTAGATACCAATGTAATAGTAAAATGTATAGGGTTCTAGCAAGTGGAAAATTAATTCATCCAGCTCCCCAAATTTGTGGGTACAATTTCAGCAAAACTTGGAAGCTGGCCTGCAATGCCCATGAGAGGAATGGCAATTATTTGTCACAAAGGAAGCACCCAGTTACAGTTTCTACATCTCTGCCACAAATCCCTCTGCTGTAAATTAAATGAGCTTCATGTGTCAGGTGCTGAAAATCAACAAGATCAACAACACTGTTTTACAAGATTGAGCTATTGCTGCAAACCGACAAGTGTGAGAGAAGGCAGTCTCTTCAGAACAATTGGCAGCGGTTTGGTAAATGGAGTTCGAACAGATGGTTCCAGAAAGGGGAAGGAAAGGAAAGTCACAACATAAAGCAGCTGACTTTTGGGGGGTTAGGCAAGTTTATCAAAGTTCAAAGCAGCTGTGGTGAGTAAGGAGTAATTGAATCAGACAGCTTCATGAAATCCACAAATGATAATATCTTTGCTTTGAAAATCAGGGTTTTAAAAAAATCCAGACTATTATCCCCTGAGATACAAGCTTGCATTCCATGAAGAGTAATCATATTTTGTCTCAGTGAAGTGGAATAAGTGAGTAATTTTTTGGATTAACTAGTAGCTGTAATCCATAATAAAATCTGAAGAAGATTTGCAATTTTTTCTTTTCCTGAAGGATTAAGGCAATGAGATGAAGGCATAACACTTAACTGCCAAGTAGAAACAGCCATGTTTGTTTACTCACGGATTAAGGCAATGAGATGAAGGCATAACATCATGTTTAAAGCACAATGGTTTCTAATTTTTATCTCAACATGCTCCTTCATTCCAGGCACTCAGGAGTGCTAGGAATGGGGGTAGAGTTCCGCTCCTCTCATCCAGGTATACCTTCTATGGCAAAAATACCTTACCCTACCCCACTATTTTATTCGTGAACTTTTCTTTTGTATGAACCCAGTCATAAGTTTACCATAAAACAGAACAAGGTGTCTAGAAATGACAGTTGAGTGCACTTGCTGTCTAAAAACAAGTTGTCGGAAATCTAGTTGCTCGCTTATACAAGTCTTGAGAAGGGTAGAGTGGCTATGGTAGAGTTTGTTTCTCTTTGCTGTAGGTACTTAAAGCCAGAGTCTGCCCAGAGGTGTGAGCTGTGTCCAAGCCAAGTACTAGGAGGAACATCTACTAGCAGAGAGAGGAACACAGAGAGGAAGACCCGCTGTGTATTTAGAAGCCCCCCTTCGCCTGTCTGTGTCTATTGTACTTTTTTGTATTGTAAACTGCTTCTGGCCCTCACTGGGCAGAAAACTGACATCATAATAAATAATATCTACAGTGAGAGTCTCAGTTCTAGCATGAACATAGATGAGGTACATGAACCATCAACCATAAAACAGTGACACAAATAGCAGAGGGACAAATGACCTGGGCATACCCTAGGAGCCTGATGCTATATTCCGTTTTATTTTATTTTATTTTATTTACTTTATATCCCATCCTTTGCACTGAGACTCAAGGCAGGTTGCAGAATAAAGGCAATGTAGTCCCACATCAGAAGACATCCTATGAACAGTGCAACAGTATACAGTATACAGTTGAAACAACAAACTGCCTAAGGCAAGGTATACTATGCATTACATAGAATTCGAAGAACAGTTAAAGCAGGAAAATACCTAGAACAATAATTGCAGTAGACCATAGTCCTATTTTATTATAAAGGTGTTCTCCCGGGCTGTTCCAGTCTGCTACGATCTGTTCAATCCCTTCATAAAAATATTCTTCTGAACATTACAGTTTTGTACGTTCTGACTGCATTTACATATAACAGCAACTACCTTTGGTGTAGTGGTTAAGAGTGGTGGACTCTAATCTGGAGAACTGGGTTTGATTCCCCACTTCTCCACTTGCAGCTGCTGGGTGACCTTGGGTCAGTCACAAGTTCTTTCAGAGCTGTTCTCTCAAGAGCAGTTCTCTCAGAGCTCTCTCAGCCCCACCTACCTTACAGGGTATCTGTTGTGGGGAGAGGAAGGGAAGGAAATTGTAAGCCCCTTTGAGACTCTGTGTGAAGGGCAGGGCATAAATCCAATTCTTTTTCTTTCATAAAACTACCTTTCTCCTCTTGAAATTAAGTTGTACTGAACTTATTTCAAGTATGGCCAAGTTAGCTATGTGTCTCCTTCTCTCAAAATTCCCTAAAAGGGTGGGCAGAAAGCAGCGATTTTTTGTCCTGTATATTCATGCGTATATTACTGCCTAAGTGAGATGGTGGGTAAGCAGAATTATTTGACTCAATTCTATATGGCTTGCATAGATAGCATATTAGAGTGAGTATGAATGTCTAAAAGAGACCAAGGCCTCTATCTGTCCAAGACTGTCTGATCATTTTCACAATATCTTTAACATGGAGTGTTCCTGGCCATATGAATTCGATCTAATTTTATACATGAATACATTGGAGTTGGTGAGGAGGCAGGCATTTGATTAAGAATCTTCAGGAAACAGTTTCAAAGAAGCAATGAGCCTATGAGCACTGTCAAAAGTTAGGCAGGAAGAGACTGAGCAAACACAAACTATTATTTGTTTTGCAATTTATTCACTGAGTCAAGAGGTTAGTGCTGTGTTAAATACTGAGTTCTAGATGCATTGCAGTGATCGGCTCTGGTTTATTCAGTGATTTCAGCAAAACTACAAGACAAGACTCCAGAGCCTCAGCTCTGTTAAATAGCATGCAATTGCCACACCCAAACACACCCCACTCCAAGTGATAGGCTATTTACATAACATTACTACTTGATTGGTTTATTCCAGAGTCCTGGTTGGCTATTGTTCTTGTGCTCCAAGCTCAGCCAGTCTCTGGGGTGATTCAATCAGGGATGATTCAGTCCCAATACATAACATTTCTATTCTGCACCAGTGGTTTTGAGAACGTGTCATGGAGTTCCACCATTCTCCTCACATGTTATCCGCTGACAGTTACATGGAACTGTATCCCATCATGCATTAATCAGGTCATTGTTGTCCCATGATGAAGAAAAATACATTTGTGGGAGGTGGAGGAAAGATGAAGGCAAGTTCTCCTCTTGTGAAAGAACTGAATGAGGATTATGAATCTTCTTGATAAATTCTCAGAATGTCTTGCTCCAGTTCAGTAAAAATCTCCTGAGACCACTAATTAAGGAAGGACTTCCAAAGACACTGTTTAAACAGCTTTTTAAACTATTACAATGTGAATAATTTATTGAAATGCCAAGTGGCCTGTTCCATAGGCTCAAAATGTCTAACAGTAAGTTTATTTAAAAAATGACAGATTGTTATTCCCAAAAGGCTCACTTTCTGATTAATTAAATCAAACAGTATCAGTCAACGGTCAACTATAGCAAGCGATCATGTGTATGAGACCAAGGCTAGATCTAGGGAGGCATTCATAAATATCAGAAAATGTCCTGGCCATGAATGAACAATAGTGCATTATAGTTCATACCCAAGCAGGAAAAAAATGGAAAAATGTCCCGTTGGAACCAACACATAAGGAATGTTTCAGCTGACTGCTCGTTAAATGTATTTCATGGCCTATTTTATACAATTCTCCATATCCTTACACATACTCCCAACATCTCTTTAACATGCCATTAGCCCCATTTTGGGCTGCCACTGGTTGCATTGTTCAGTGCTGCAGTTCCCCTTGGCCTGTTGAGTAATTGAAGCCTCCAACGTGAATAGTTTTCAGGATGCTCAAATTTTCCAGCAAACATGCCTTGTGTACAATTGATGGGATATGCAGGATTTATTAAGAGAGGAACAATGTATGAGACAGGAAAAACACACATAATATTTCAATCACAAGATAATTTGGATAAGCAAGGTTCGAAGTTGGGGTGCCATATATTATGGGCAGACCTGTAATTTTAAAGATACTTTTAAATATCTACATGAATTCAGTGGCTGAGTTCATACAGAGACTCAGGCTGGTCTGTCACTACTATGCAGTTCTATTGCCCTTTTCATGTGAATCTCAGGAAGACTGTGGAGACCTTGAACTAATGCTTGGAGGCATTTTAGGGACAATGATTCCATTATCCAACGCTAGAATTACTGCAAATTAAATTTAAAAAAATTAATCAACATGGTCTAGTATTGGGCATTGATCTTGTCATATTTTGGAAACTAAGCAGGGTCTGTACTTGGATGGGAGATCACCAAGAAAGACTCTGCAGACGAAGGCAATGGCAAACTACCTCTGTTTCTCACTTGCCATGAAGTTCCCTTGCTGGGGCTGCCATGAGATGGTTGAGAGTTGATGGCACATACGTACATAATAGGGGCATATCTTTTTTTTTTAAAGGCCAGCAGAACCCATTTCTGTCTTGTCCAGAACCTTTTCCAAGCCAGAGCTGTTTATGGAGCTGGGGTAGACTGGCAAGCAGGCATTTGGAAAGACAGAACTTTGGGGTTGTAGTTGTAGTTGTTGGAAGAAGTTATCCTTCCAAAGGCCTACTTCTGCAGAGGCTGTCTCTCCCAGGCCCAGAACCCAATAGGAGTGTGCACAAATTATTTTTTTTGATTTTCCAGATTTGGGTATATTGGGCCAAACCCCCCCCCCCCAAAAAAAACCCAGTATTCCTGATATCTCTGAATTCCAATACTGGTATGGTATCCTGGGTTTTTTGGGAATCCATTTTGTTTTGTCAACTATAGCCTTTGAGGAAGTTATTTAGGGATTGAGGGGGCTGTGAGCCTGCTTTCCTGCTGCTGACTATTGGAATACTTCAGATCAAGATCCATACTGCCTGTTGGACAACAGAACACTGAAGACCTCACTGGTTTGAATTATTAGGGCCACTTTTAAAAAACTTTTCTAATTTTTTTGTGGGCTGGTGGGTTTGGGGCCTGGGGGTGGTGGTGGTGATGGTGGGTAGGCCTCTGGGCCCTAGGGCCTATCAGGCCTCTTCCTGTTCTTTTTTTTTTGAGGGGGAGGGGGTTCTTCTAGTTTGTGGTTTGTTGACAGCCTGTTGCTTGCAGTTTAAAAGTTTAATTTTTTTTTGCTTGATATTTCTTGGCTTGTTGGGTTTTTTGGGTTTTTTTTTTTACTGAATAGGCTTTCTGCTTGGGGCCTCGTCTCTCTGTTTTTGGTTCTTCTGTTTTGTAGTTCTTCTGTTGCCTTTTAGCAGTTTAGCAGTGGACAGACACTATTTCTGACGCATTAACCGGCAGGGCTTCTCTGTATGTGTTGTGTGATTCTGTGCTGAAGGTCACATCAGTTGAGCTGGGCTGGCATTTGCCACAATGGCACTGGGTTCAGCTAGTAGGTTGGCACTGGGTTCTGTTGATAGGTAGGTTGGCACTGGCTGCTAGCACTAGAACATTGCCCTGGTTCTGCTGCTGGTCTTGCAAACATGCCCCCCTCAGTTTATAGTATACTTCAGAGATTCTCAGATTTGATCTCAGTCCTGATGGGTTTTGGCATTGCCACGTGGTGACTTGGCTACAGTGATCCATGCAACGGTCACCTTGAGGCTAGACTACTGTAACACTCTCTACATGGGGCTGCCTTTGTCGCACATCTGGAAGCTGCAGCTAGTGCAGAACGCAGCGGCCAGGCTCCCTTAAATGGGAGCACATCCAGCCTGTGCTAAGAGAACTGCACTGGCTGCAAATAGCATACCAGATCCATTACAAAGTGCGGGTACTTACCTTTAAAGCACTAGATGGCCAAGGTCCGACTTACCTGAGGGATCACCTTTTCCCATATATACCCCCAAGAGCACTTCGGTCGGGGACACAACACCGCCTGGTGATTCCAGACCCCCAGGCGGCACCCCCAGGAGGCAAGGCTTGCTGCAAGTAGGGCCAGATCCTTTTCAGTGGTGGCCCCTACCTGGTGGAACAAGCTCCCGGAGGAGATCAGGGCCCTGTGGGACATTATGCAGGGCCTGCAAGATGGAGCTCTTCTGCCAGGCTTTTATATAGGTGCCGCCACTACCACTACCACCACCATTAGTGGTGGAGAGAACAACGAGGTTAGGATCGGCCCCAGGAAGATCTGACACTGATACTGCTGGACTGGCCTTGGACCATCAACAGAACAATATTGCTCACAAGGAAATGACTGATACCATCACAAAATTATTCGGAGACCATCTTGTTTGCATGGAACACTTTATTCTTGTTTATGTTGTAATTTAATGGTTTTATTGTTTTATCTTGTTTTTATGCATGGGCTTGTGCCATCTTGTAAGCCGCCCTGAGCCCACTCGCGGGGAGGGCGGGGTAAAAATGTTAACAATAAAATAAATAAAAATTGGTGCCTCTACCTCAAACCCCCTCCCCCTATCCCCCTGAATACGCCTGAGAAGATTTTTGCCATTGACCACAATGGCCCCATAGGATATAATGGAGTCAAATATATTTGGAAATACTGAATATTTTTGGATACCAATTGGTATTTGGGTATATTCGGGAATATCAAGAAAAATCTGCTTTATTATACCCAAATTTAAAAAACCCACAATTCCCTCCCCCGCACACCCCTAGCAGTAACTACTGGTCAATGCCTCCCATGCCAAGAACCAACAGCAGCCCCAAAGAACCAAAGCATAGCCCAGGAATCCAAGCAGAACCACAAGCTAGTGTGGGAAGCCCAACAGAACTAATGGCATACCAGAGAATGGCAAACAATGAAATCAAGCAAGAGGGTACTCTTGCAAGCCCAACAGAATCAACATGTAACAGAGAAGCCCAGCAGAACCCAGTGCCAATGTGGCAGTGCAAACCCAACAGAGTCAAAGTCAAACCAGAGAACCTAGCAGTGTTTTTTCTTTCTTTTCAGAACTAGGGGTAATACACAGAAGCCTTGCAGAACAATCTTAAGTGTGGGGTGGCAGGCACTTTTGCAAGTCCACCTGAACCAAGGGCAATACATGGCTTTTTGAAAGTCCACCTGAACCAAGAGCAATACACAGAAGCCTAGCAGAGCTCTCTTACGTGTATGTGGGAGACTTTTGCAAGCCCACCTGAAGCAAGGGCAATACACAGCCTTTGGAAACAAAGCAGAACTGAGTGCAATACGCAGTCTTTTGCAAGCCCACCCAAATCAAGGGCAATGTGGCACTGCAAGCCCAAATGAACCTCTGTCAAAACCAGAGAATTCCAGCAGCACAAAGTGAAAGGAGGCTTTTGAATCCCAGAAGAACCAATGTCAAGCCAGAGAACCCTAGTGGGGTGGGTTTTTTTTGTTTTTGTTTTGTAGAACCCAGGGCAAACACAGACCTACATACACACCATTTCCCCAGGGAATGCCTGGGGGCTGTATCCACCCTGATCATTTTCTCTCAGCAGTTTGCACACTATCACTGCCTCAGAGGAGGAGACTTAGGTGCTGTAGCTGCCCTTCATCACTGGCTCTCATTTTCCCACCTCCCACCCCTGCAAAGAAGAATGTCACAACATTACAGAAATGCAGATTAGCTTCATTATTTATGGTGCTCCTGTGGGGTCTGCTGGTTTCTGTTTGGCACACAGGTCTCTCTATCCTACTCTATCCCTTTCATCTCCGTCCAGATGAAGAACAGTGTTTGTGCTGCCATATTATTTTCAGCATGCAGTTTTGGTTTGAGGTGACTGATGACTGAGTGAGGAGCTGAGCCCCATCTCCATACAACTACTAGAGTTCCATTGAGGCATTATGGTGCAGGTGGATTTGGAATGGCATTAGGGATTGGGGAGTGTGCGTGTCTGTCAATCAAATTGGGTAACTGCCCCAATGCATTTTAATTTTGGGAAGAGCATTTTGCCCCAGCTTCCCAGCACAGACTGAGAGAGGATGCAGGCACAAGCACATGCTCACTTCACTCGCCCTCAGAGTCCAGAACTAGGTAGTTGAACAGTGGCAAGCTGACCTCCAGGAAGACCAACTACTCAGGTGTCCAGGGGATCAGGCATGAGTGATGTGGGCTGACAATGTCCCTCATTAGGGGAGAAAATGCACACTCTCTGCACACTCATCGAAGGGTATGAGAGGTGCCTCTGGGCTGCAGCAGAAAGGTCTGACCGGACTGCCTCCTTCATGGCTCAGCAGCTCAGCAGATTGATGGTCTGCAACTCATAGGGCTTAGCAAGGTACTCCCTTACCACTGCAGCTGCTGTATCTGTCTCATGTACCTCTCACTCCTAGAGGGGCCAAGTGCCTCCTCAAGGAGCTCCATTACCAAGGTCATCTTGGTGGGGGAGGTGGGGGATGAACAACAGTGGAACTGCTTTTACCCCCCCCCCCCACTTCCTCTGCTCACACCAATGTCCAATGTGTCTATCTTGGCCTGCACACACTCAACTCACCGGGGCAGCTTGTTTCTCCAGTGAATAAGCTGGTCGGCCTGCTTGGCAATCCTGCCCTTAATGTGTGGTGACACATGGCCACCAACATGTAGACCTGCTTGTGTGAGAGGCTGAATGTAGGCCTTGATACCATCTTGCAGCCTTTTCACCAGTGTGTGCACTGCTGGAAGCAACTGCATGTCCTGCAGCTGGCTCCAGAAAGGCGGCCAAGTTCTCATGAGCCACTTGGATCCCGGGGATGACCAGAGCCAGGGTTGCCAAGTCAGATGAGAGCAACTGTGTGTAGTCCTTAAAGGGTTTAAGGACCTCCACAGTCTGAGAGATAGTCAACCACTCATACTGGTTGAGCCATCTCTCCTCCTGCACTACTTCTGGCTCAGATATCAAGGCGCAGGGCTCTCTTCTGCTCCACCAAACACTCAAACATGGCATAGGTGGAGTTCCAGTGAGTGCTAAAATCACTGATTAGACAGTGCTCTGGCATGCCTGTCAGCACCTGCTTCTCACACAACTGATGGGTGTCCTTCACACTGCATGTGAAGTGACCTGTGAGATGCCAGCATTTCTGAAGGAGATGCCAGTAATCACAAGTCTCAGCACCCAGACTCAAGGCATCCTTAACCATGAGGTGGAGAAGGTGGGCCATGCAGTAAATGCACCTGCAGTCCAGTGCCTATGCGGCTGCCCTCATATTTGCAGCACCATTGGTCATGATGAAGTACATGGAGACATCTCTGCCTACCTACTACACTCTTTTTTCTTGATGGTGGCAGAGATGTTGTCCGCTGTGTGCTTCTCGTTGAGAACTTCGGTGTGGAGCAGAGCCTGGTGGTAGTCCTCACCCTGCCTAACGGTGGTTCCCCCCCCCTGAATGTTGTCAGATTGCCACCAGTGCACAGTCAGCGAGAGGTATGCTTGATGCGCCTGAGGGCAAGTCCGGATGTCAGACTTGAAAGACACAATTCTCCCACAGGCATGGGACAATTGTGCCTTCATGTAGTCCTTGACAGCCCTGTACATTGAGGGCAGCACATTCCAGCTCAGCGTGGTGTGAGCAGGGATTTTATACCAGGGATAGGTATATAAACTTTTTGGAGTAGCTTGCAGAAGCTGACATCTTCAACCATGGAGAAGGGGTGGCCATCTAGAGTGATCATCTCACCAGTGAGGTGAGTGACCCTCTTCCCTGTCAGCTGTTTCCCCCCACCAGGCACTTCACCAAACATCTCTGTCAGGGATGCTTGGTGTCCGTTCCCTACTGGAGACCATTCAAAGGGAGCACTGTGTGTGTGTGTGTGGGGGGGGCTGCAGGATGACTTACCTCCTGGCCAGCTGATGGCAGCTGCATATGCACCCTAGCAGCCTCTCTCTCCCCCTGCTTCTTCAGATGGTTCTGGAGTCAAGTAGCTGAGAGATAAGCCAGGACTCTCCCTCAACTGACCTGGGCCCTACACAGCCGGCTCTGTGCAAAGCGGGGATCCTCTGTCTGCTGAAAGTGCTTCCAGACTACAGAGGTGTACCTTTGGAGCTGCCTCCTCAGAAGAGCTTGGGGCAGTCTTGGGGGGACAGGAAGAGTTACCCAAGAGGGAAGGGGTTGGGATGGCGGCACCCTGGGGTACACCTCTATCTCTTCTTGTGCCACCTCTGGCCTTCCCTCCGGTTCCTTCTCAGAAGACCTGCTAGACTCTGACGGAACCCTGGCAGGGCATCCAGTCTTTCCTCTATCTCCTCCAGCAGCCTCTGGGTCCCTGGGGTGAGCTCCAGAGCTGGAACACACTTGTCCCTCAAGCGTGCCCCAAAAGACAGGCTGTTACTCCTCTTGCTGCTGAGACTCAACAACAGCTGGAGGAGGGGCAACTTGAACAGTAGACCCCTGCCCAGTGCAGGGTCTCCTCATTGCACCACTCCAGACGGCTGTGGAGCAGGACTCTTCCCATCCTACCACTCATTCTTTACCTGGGCCAAGCTCTTTCTAACTAGTAGGACTTGAGGGAAGTTAGGTACCTAGCAACCTGCACCACAAACCTTTTTTATCAACCATCCCACCAAAAAAATAAGGTTTTGTTTTGTAAAAATGCATATAACCTAGCTTTGCTTGAGTGTTTTTTAAAAAAAGAACTAGTGACTTCCTATTCTGAAACCTGACTAAGGTTTAAATGAAACTACCCTTGAGATGGAGTTTGCAAACTTTAAGAAAATGTTAAGATCCTGTATTAAACTTTTCTTGTCTTATGATCTACTGGAGTTCACTTGGATTCCTTTTCAAGGGTTCAGGAGCTCCCTTCTGAAAAATGGAACTACAGGACAGCCTAAAGCAAAATTCATTTACAAGGGCCTGCCTTCAAGTAATGAGGCTTAGAGTGGACACAAGAAAGGTTTTTTTTACAGTTAGTCTATACCAGTTATACTGTTTCATACACAACCTTGCCTCTTTAAATTGCCTAGCACTAACCTAATTAGGGAAGAACTCAAGCCGTATGCTGAAATTTAATTAGAACTTTTAAAAACAATTCCTAACAGACCCTTATTAAAATAGCCTCTATTTAAAACCTTACCAGAACAATTAAAGAACAATTAAATTGCTCTACTTGAATCTACGGAAGCACACAGTAATTCCACCCAACACAATGATATAATACACTGCACTTCTACCCCCCCCCCGAACCCTCTAGAAATTAAAGTCTATAAATTAAAGGGAGGAAAAAAGGCAAAAAGAAACAGACCCCCAAACTGAAAAACAGAACAGAAACTTTTAACAAATTAAAGCACCAGAAAGTGAACAGCAAAAAAAGGGGGGGGGGACAGAGAAAGCAAGCAGCCAAGCCACCCAACAGACCCCCCCAAAGGAAAAAAAAGCAAAGGATGGTAAGAGGGAGAGAGAGAAAATGAAAGTAAAGTAAAACAGCTTTTTTAAAAAAAGCAGCAGAATCCCCACACACATATTTTTTTCCACTCAGATACACCAGAATACACTGGAATGCACACCCCTACTGGGCAAGTTTAGATGAAATAGGATCCACACCATTCCTATCTCACCTTCGACCGATGCTCCCTCTAAGTTGTGGAGTCTTGTGAGCAAAGATTCTACTTTGTGAGCTACTGCTGTTAAAGTTGTGAGTGAACAATTTGGTTACTGCATAAATTAGTTTGCGCTGGACTGGAGCCATCCTTCCTGAGCTAAGACAAAAATATGTGAGCTGGAGGCTAAAAAATCTGTGAGCTAGCTCACACTAACTCTGCTTAGAGGGAACACTGGCTTCAACAGTCATTGCTTTATCTTTTCCCCAGCAAGTGAAGCCCAAAGCTCAACAGAGCCTATTTTCAACTAGACTTGTCCAAACAAATGTGGACATTACTTTTTGCAATGAGATATCATTGCTCCATACCATGATAGTTTTCGTTATTAATAGGGAAAAAAGGGATGGCCTCAGTTCCACTTTTGTCCGCTTTGAATGCTGTCAATGAATCTGTATACCTAACACAATGTATCCAGTTGAAAACCCAACCAAGCTTAATAATTGCATCATATTGGCCTCGGTCACATGGAGCATTTGCCGTGCTAAAGATACGGATGATAGGTGGATTTTCCAGGCGTGATCACACCAGTGTTCCCTCTAAGCTGAGTTAGTGTGAGCTAGCTCACTGTTTTTTAGCCTCGGGCTCACAGATTTTTCTCTTAGCTCAGGAAGGAGGGCTCCAGAGCAAACTAATTTACACAGTAGCCAGATCGCTTGCTCACAACTTTAATGCCAGGAGCTCACAAAGTAGAATTTTTGCTCACAAGACTCCACGGCTTAGAGGGAACATTGGATCACACCACAACATCTGGGAAGCGTAGTGTTCCCGTGGCTATCCCATAGCTTCCCGCCGAAGATGCGGACTAAAAAACTAGTACTTATGAGGTACTGGTTTCCGGACACCGCGGGGCAAGGGCAAGCGTCTGATCACGTTTCCAGTGGAATCCCATGGCATCCGCTGCCCACCGATGTTCCGTCGCAAACAAGGGTTCCCCCCCCAAGTCTCCGCAGGATGCACAAAAGCGCCCAACAGTGCATGCACACAAACTTCGGTAAAAAAGACACCCGTTTGCCAAGGAAGTGGCGCCTAGCAATTGCTGCTGTGATCGCGCCGCACCACTTCTCTGCCGCGCTGCAGGATAGCCATGTGAGCGGCACCTCACCCCCTAACCACGGGACCTCAACGGGACATGTGATTGGGCGGCCGTGCGTTATTTTGCTCCGGGGCAAACAGCCACGCTCCCCCCCCCGCATTTTCCGGCCCATGTGACTGGGTCCATTGAAGGGCTATGAAATATGATCAAGCTTCTGTTTTTCTGCACCAGTTCCAGTTTCTATGGGTTCCAGTATTTGTGATTTCCCCATTTGAGAAGATGAGCTTTGGATGAGGAAGAACTGCCATATTAAAATTTCATACTGCACAGGAACCCTGACTCACTAGGTCAGTAAACATGACACCAGCAACACACAGATGATCTTGCAAAGAGGAACACTGAACGAAGAAAAAGTGCCCCTGCAGGAAGTCAGAGTAATATGAGCCACATGTGGGCCATCTGACAAGTGCCAGCATATCTTACTTTCACTGCTTCAAGGGCAACCTGATCTGCCTTTATTTAATCTGCTCTGACCACAGGACAAGTGGTTTAAATAAAAGCCTGAAAAACTGAGTAACTTGACTTCTTTTTATAAGACAGGCCAAAGAGCAATAGTTTGCCTGATTTTAAAAAAATAATTAAAGAGAAACGTTTTGTTATGTGGTATCCAGCAGAATGGGGAGGGGATGGAAAGAAGAGAATTTAGAGAAAGCTTTGACCTTAGAAAAGTGATGAAATGTCAGATGGGATAGGCATGAACTGACTCATGAAGTAAAGTTCGTCATGAATTTTGGCCAGTTTGTGGTTCGTGAAGCAAAGTTCAGGGAAGGGTGTCTGGCATAAACGTTTGACAAACTTTGGTGCCGTTCGTAGCAGTTCATGGTGGTTCATGAATAAGTACATTTCCAATCAGGCTGTCTCCGCTCAATTAAACTGTTTACAAAACTCCAAGGCAACGTGTGTGTGTGTGGCAGAATCTTCCAGCCTTGGAATTACCAATAGGAGCCCCCCAAAGCTTAACAGGCACTGCTGGCTGCCAATAACAGAGTTCCCATTCTGCTCTATGGGATCAGAATGCTACATATACTCTCAGCTCAGCTCCACACCCTCTCATCTGTCAGCTGTTTGCAGTTAAACAGAGGCAGGAAACTTGTTAAAGGCAGAGCACATTCCCTCCTGATGTGAACTCCTCTCCCCTGCTGGGGTTTTGGTCTTAGGTGGAATTAGGGATCTGAGCCACCCCAACTCTCTGCTCTTGCCATGCGGAGGGGCTTAGCTACCAGGTGCCTCAGCTGAGGACCCACATTTTATACTCTCCTGATTGTGAACTATTTTCTTCTCCCCTCCTGAGATTTGGGTATTAGGTGGACTCTGGGCTCTTTGCCACCCTGTCTCTCTGCTCAAACTGTACAGTGGGGCTTAGCTACGGGGTACCTTGGCTGAGTTAGGACCCAGATTTTATACCCTCCTGGTTGTGAATTGCTATGCAAGAGAGGTTGAGCCAGGTGACAGCCTTGTGTGACCATTACTCCAATGGATCAGTGTTTGTGGCCTCAGGAGAATTGGAGAGGTACTCCCTCACCATCACCTCTACTGAATCTTCCACCATTGCATGCCTGTTGCTGCTGACATCCTAGTTGCATACTGTATTGATAACCATAAGAGACAGAGGTGTTAGGCTGTGCCGCCTCCTCCCCAGCCTCTTCCACCCACTGTTCCCTCTGGCCATGTCTGTTGGCAAGTAGCCTCCACACTTCTTTTCAGAGCTCACACACAAGAGCAGAGCACTCAGGAGAGCAATGCTGCCTTTTATTCAGGGGTCACAGTCTATACAGGCCAGCTTGTACTCCCCTTTATTGCAGAGAGGATGTAACCTGGTGGTGATGTCTACCTGCAACCTCTCTGCCAAGGCCCTGGCCCATGGGAGAACAGCCAGCTCCAGTGTGGAGGTCAGTACCCAGTCCAAAACTTGAATCAGAGGGATGATTTGCCCTAAGCTGGTCGTGTGGGCACAGAGCACACTGGTGGTGTCCTGGAAGGGCTTGAGGACATGCAAAAATTGGAAGAGGGTCAGCCAGTCATTGGAGATGATGCTGAGCCCCACTTCCCCATGCAGGATGGTCATGGAGGAGATGACATCCTGCACCACACTCTTCTGCTCCATCGAACACACAATCATGCCATAGGTGAAGTTCCTCATCCCCCTCCCCCTGTCTGTTGCACAGCAGATGGACAGACATGATGCTGAGTCAGAAGTGGGTGGTCAGACACCAGCAAGTCCCGTGCAAGGAGTGCATCTCGAGGGTGGCAGCATCCCAGATGGCCTTGACAGTGACCCCAGCCCCAGAGCATCCCTCACCACCAACTGAAGTGTGTGCAGCAATCAGACAATGCCCTTGAGGTACACATGCTTCACCTCTGTCAGCACATTGGTGCCACCATCAGTGAACATGTTGCCACAATGTTGCCACTACTCATCCACTCCCTCAGGCGACTCTGTATCACACAGACAAGATGTTTTTTGTGGTCTGCATCGATCCCCTGCACATGGAGCAGAACCACTTCATCACCCGGTGGCAGGATTGTCTCCTCCTGGGGCCTGGGCCAAGCCTCGAAAGTCCTGCTGGCTGCTCCAGAGATCTGCCATGAAATGCATGGTTCTGCATTGCTCTCTGGAGACCTGAGCCTTGACCACCACCACTGCAAGTCAGCGAAAGGCTATGTCCTCCATGAAAGGGAAGGGTTGGCCATCCATAGCAATCATCTTGCCAACAAGGCAAGTGACTACTTCCTGGGCCCTCCACATAGCCCTTTTGACCTCTTGGATAGTGGCCCACCTTGAAGTCCCACCCACAGAAGCCTGAGTTCAGGGAGCCTTCCTTGGAGGGCCCCCCTACTCTCCCTCCACCTCTCCCTTTTGAAAAGGAGCAGGGCATTTCTTCCTCCCACTGTGCACCACTCTTTTCTCTGGTGGCAACATAGTTGGGTGCGCCTGTGGAGGATGGAGGAGGACAAGTGTTGGGGCTGGTTTGTGCCCCTCTGCACATGGGTGTGGTGCACCTGCACTCTGCCACACATGGGTCACTGGTGAGAGTGCAAAAATGTTTCCAAACTGTGAGTTCCCCTGCCCACCTTCTGAATCACTGCTGTCAGAGTCTTCCTCTCCAAAGAGTGTTAGCAGTAATTGCTGGTTTCTCTAGGCACTGCTAGAGAGCCCCTCTGTGGAGAGCCCCTGGAACAGATCAGGGGCAGGAGGCTCTGAGACCCCTGGTGATTCCCTTTTAGAGCTGGGCTCCAGTGGCCTGGCAAGATGGGTTTGGTGCCCAAGGATGGGGGCCTGTGGTACACAGGGGGTGAAGGACTTCTCCCTCCCCCCCCGCAACAAGCACTCTTAATACCCACTTTCACCCTCATGGCACACAGTGGTCTTCACACTCAGGACGGGTTGGAGGGTATAAATGTAGGAGACCTGTTTGGAGAGTTCATAATTGGGACCCCAGAAACGTATTCCGCCCCCAACTTGGAGAGATTGTATAGGAGCCAGTCCTCCTAACATCCAATATGGAAGCAACCCTAGAGGCACAACTATTACTTAGTTCCATTTTAAATACTTTCTGTATATTATTTCAGTGTATGAACATACATCAGCACTTCAATCCAGAAACACTTGCTTGGGCAAGAAAATGTAAAAAGTCTTTCTTATGTGAGACATAGAAAACTCTGATTTCCACTGGTCTGGTGCAGTTGGGGTGCCCACCAAGATGTTGTGGGATTACTTTGGGGAGCCCCTGTCAGAAGTCTTTGTCATGTCTGCCTTTCTGTCCTTCTAAACTGGCCTTTGGAGAAGTGTGGGTGGCCCAGCCAGCCTGACAGGTGTTTGTTTCCCTCTGCAGAGTAGAAGAATTTGCCATGAATTGTTTCAGTCCTTTGGGGGGGGGGCTGTGAGGGTTGTGGGCACTGGCCATGCTTCCCTTGTTTTTCTGATGGGGCCGGGGTTTCTGCCAAACTGTTGTGGGCACAACTATTATTTAGGAACATACCTGAAATACTCCCTGTGCATTATTTCAGTGTATGAAAATACATCAACACTTTTAATCCAGAAACACTTGCTTGGGCAAGAAACCATAAAACATCTTTATTATGCAAGACAGTTTGCATCACTAATCACTTTAAATAGAAAACTCTGATTTCCACTGGTCTGATGGGGCTGGAATGCCAACCAAGTTGTCATGAGATAACTTTGGGGAGCCCCTGTTGGAAGTATCTTGTCATGTCTGCCTTTCTGTTGTTGCATCACTAATCACTTTAAATAGAAAACTCTGATTTCCACTGGTCTGATGGGGCTGGAATGCCAACCAAGTTGTCATGAGATAACTTTGGGGAGCCCCTGTTGGAAGTATCTTGTCATGTCTGCCTTTCTGTTGTTGCATCACTAATCACTTTAAATAGAAAACTCTGATTTCCACTGGTCTGATGGGGCTGGAATGCCAACCAAGTTGTCATGAGATAACTTTGGGGAGCCCCTGTTGGAAGTATCTTGTCATGTCTGCCTGTCTGTTTTTCAGAACCTACCTTTGGAGACTTGGGGGGGGGCTGTGGGCATAGAGGGGATGCTTGCCTTACTTCCAGTATCTTGCTAGGGAGGGTATTCTGCCCAGGTGAAGTTTCCCTGTGAGTTTGGTGTCACTGGCTTATTCATTTTCCAGAGAGACCACTGGGGATACCTTTTTTTGGTGTGTGTGTGTGTCTGTAACTGAGACCCCAGAAATGTAATCCATGCCACGAACCATGAACCGAACTGCATTTTCCCGGTTCATGCCCATCCCTAAAATCAGGAATTAATTAATATCCTTTGCCTGTTGGTTGAAAATAACAGCAACAGATAACATATTCAATGCTTTTGGATATATCCACATGTCAAAAATTGGCTTGTGAAGGACCAGTCCAGAGGATGCTTAGCAGGCAAATGCTAAAATGGGATAGGTGTGGGTGGTCTCGGTAGAATTTTGGAAGGATAACATGCACTTGTACGCCATCTGTTCAGTCTTTTGATGTAGCAGTGTCACTTGCATTCTGATTACATGCAATAAACCTGTGGAAACCTGTGTTCTGTGCCAGCCTTGAATGTGAAAACATTGCCTTGTATTTAATGCAGCCATCTCCTTCTAGAATAAGGATGTGGAGAACATCATTCATGATCTGTCAGTTGATAACTGCTTTGCAGTAGATTGGGATGGTTTTCTGACTTCCCCCTCCTTTTCTCCCTAGCTTATTCTGATGGGTTGGATGAATAGGGGCATGGCAGTGGCATTTTCAACCTCTCTGTTCAAGTGCTTGTGTTTATTTTATCTTTCCCATTCATGTGTGAAGCAGCTTTCCCCAGGCAGTCTGTTTTTCTCCTTGTCCAAACTCTCTGCAATTGCCACATCCTTCCAATGGAGCTTACTTGAAACCGGTACATTGTTTACCAATGGTAATAACTGCTTCCTAAACTGGGCTGCAGAAACAAAGAGTGGTTGAGGGAGGGGAAAAACCAGGAATTGCTTGTAGAGCAGAAGTACTGTGACTGTGTTCTGACACTGGAAACAAATCCTTGACTGGAACTTTCTTTCCGAAACACTCTCTTCTTAACTCTAACACACACAAAGTGGGTGGGTGGGTGGGAGGGTGAGACAACTGTGAAAAAAGCAGGGGTCATTTCCTGCAGAAGCACACAGGAGGGGAGCTCTGGCAGTAAAGAGCCCAGGGGGTGAGCACATGCAACAAGCCCCATCCCCTGCTCCCAGCAGCCCTCAGTCAGAGCAAGAAGCAGCCAGGTAAGTTGCAGAGCTCCCCCTGGCGCCCCAGCCCAAAACAGTCCAGTGGCACCTTTAAGACCAAGTTTTATTCAGGTACAAGCTCTCCCTCCTCTGCGAGGAAAGATCTGCACATTCCCCCCCTTCAATAGCTAGCAATCCAAAACAGTCCAGTGGAGCCTGAGTGGTGGGTGTTGCCTTCTGACACACTTCTGGTGATGTCAGGGTATGTGGCATATGCAAATAAGTTATGCTAATGAGTTATGCTAATGAGCTCCTGTACCTCTTTTTCTATGAAATTACCCCTGGAAAAAATAATACAATTTTGTAGAAATCTACTGGACAGGTGTAGGGAGGACACAAAGAATGGATTTTTACATGGAACAGGTAGAACAGAATTTGTGCTCTAAGAGGGATGGCATGTATCTTCATGTGAAATGTGTAATAACCTTGTAAATTTTGTTATTTAATTTTAAGTTCAGGCTGCAGTTGCCCATTAATATTCTGGGTAAAAGGCATCTGCATATGTTCAGAAATACATTGCTCCTCAACTTTACGACTGTGGGGAGGGGACAAATAGCAGTTGCCTGGAGAGAGAGAAAGACACTCTGCTGCAGATGCTTAGCCTCTTTCTCATCTGTCGGTTTCACTTGGCCTCCATCTGCCTCTACCTCAAGGCTTCCTTTCGTGACTCCTCCCTTGCCCCAAACATAGGTGTTTTTGTGTTCATGTATGGAAGGTTGGAGGGTCTGGTGTCTGTTCTGTCTCCATGTCCATTATCTCTAAAAATACTTGATCACCATCTGGTATGACTCACAGTCAGCTTGAACATTTAACATGCTGTTCATTTGTGTCCATACAGCTCAAATATGTTTGATTATGGGTGTATTGCATCAGTTGCTGCTGCTGCTCCTCCCCCCTACTATTATGTCCATGAATGCCTCCAATATTTAACAGGAACATTTTCAAACCCCCCCCATTATATTTTGAGACGTGCCTTTTTATTTAGGTGTATCTCTGTGTTATGGCAGTGTCACTCTGTTAACTAAAGGATGCAGGGGGAAGAATTACATATGTCTGGCATTTTCACATATCTCTCAACTCTGGTATGGGTTCAAATGACACATTTAAGTTTTTTAACAGGCCAGGTCCAGAATGGGGCTATGGCAAAGGGTAGCAGGCAGGACTGACTCAACAAAGGTCCCTGAAGTATATGAGATGTTTTGTATGTCATCATAATCACAGGTATTTTGCTGGTAGTGTATTATAGCTACACTATGTTATGCTACTGTGTCATAGGTGAGAGGTCTATGTCTTCCTACTGAAGAATACTGCAGGCCAGAAATAATAGTTAGGATTTGTGTCTAAGGATATCTAGCGAAAATTACTTCCTATACTCGTTATTGGCAACAGGGCAGTAGTTACCTTGCGAGAGTAAGGCTGGGACTATTGTGAGGTTTTTTTCCTTTCCTGTAAGGCCTGATCTCATTGATATTTATTAATCATGAATATTTCTGGAGTCAATTTCTCTATGATGCATAGTCTCCTTTACAAATCAGAAAGGTACACAGTGACATTTCTAGTCTTATGGAATACAGGCCTTTGGAAATAGAAGACAGACAAGTGGAGACCCGCAAGAAACTTGAGGGATGGTCATTCCATTCCTCACATCTTTGCTCCCTCCCCTCTACCCCTACCTGTCTCACGCTCGTTCTCGTTCTGGGGGTGGAGCCTTGTGACAGTGAGGCTTGGGGAGGCAAGCATCCTCAGTAGGGTATATTGTCATAGACTCAACTGTCCAAAGCAGCCATTTTATTCAGGGGAACTGATCTCTGTCACCTGGACAACAGTTGTAATGCTGGATGATCTCCAGCCCTCACCCAGAGGCTGGCAATGGCAGTTCTTATGGAGGAAATGGCTGGTTTGGAGGGTGGAGTCTATGACATAACTGTCTGAAGTTCCTCCCCTCCTCAAACCACCCCCTCCCCAGGCTCCGCCCCTCAAATGTCCAGGAATTTCCCAACCTGGAGTTGGCAATCCTATTTCCTTCCTACCCAACAGCCAACCTGCCTTTATCTGCCTTTATCTGTTTTCAGCTTTTCATCACCCCCCTCTAGGAAAATTTTAGTTTTCTCAACAGTGGGGAACAAAGCAGCTTACATTATTCTCACCTCTTTTTTCTATGCACAAAAATCCTGTGAAGTTGGTTAGTAGGGTTGCCAATTCCAACTTACCTTGCTGGCGGGGGACTCCGGGGTGGCTCCCGGCGTGCGTGCGAAGCACACGCACGCCGCATGCCCGTCACAGGGAAGTGACATCATGATGCCGGGCACGCTGGGGGCAGGGCCACGACCATACAAGGGAAAATGCGGATGCGGATCTGAACCTGTGTCTTGAAGACCCTAC
>NW_015159727.1:675867-678498 GCF_001447785.1 Gekko japonicus | reverse complement strand
AAACCACACTGGCTTTCATAGGGTGGCTACTGATGAACACCAGCAAGCAGCCGGGCCTAGTTGAGCCGGGCCTAGGGATGCCAGCCTCCAGGTGGAACCTGGGGTTCCCCTGGAATTCCTGCCCCAGACTACTGAGATAACTTCCACAGGAGAAAATGGATGCTTTGGAGGGTGGACTCTAGGGCATTGTATACCACTGAGGTCCCTGTCCTCCCCAGGGTCCACCCCCAAATCTCCAGGAGTTCCCCAGCCTGGATCTGGCAACCTTACCCCTCTATTCCCTGCCAGTGCCCAGAGGGGACCTGGCAACCCTAGAGTGCTGCCAGGCCAAGGGTTGGCAACCTCCACATGGGGCCTGGAGAGTGAACTCTAGACAGCACAGTGATCTGTTTCCCTGGAGAAAATGGCTGCTTTGGAGGGTGGACTCTGTGGCATTATACCCAGCTGAGGCTTCTCCCTTTTCCAAATCCTGCCCTCCAGAGAGTCTACCACAAAACCTCTAGGGATTCCCCAGCCTAGCACTGGCAACCTTGTCAGGCCTGACCCGAAGGCTCCCTCCCTCAAAGGCTAAAAGAGGCCTAGAAATGGCCCTTCCCCCACCCTTTTACTGACAGAGCCAGTTAGAAGCCCCCCCCCCATGTTCTAATCTCTCACCATTGATGCTTGGAGTTAGATACCTGCAGAGGTCATTTCAAAAGGTTTTGGGGGGCATTCAACTTTCTCTGAGGTTTTGCCCCCCACTTTTTGGATTTTTCTTCAGACCCAGGAAGGACCTTGAGACTGTAGAAAGAACTGTTGGGGGAAGAGTGAGCCCTCTGTTGGAAGAAATAAGTATCCACACACACACACAAAAAAAAACCCTCTGAGAAATAGTATAATGGTGAGAACAATATGGGACCTTTTCATTGTTCTGATAGAAACTAAGGGGCAGAAAAATGTTCTACAGATTTGGAAATCTGAATCCATTTGGACAAGGTTTGTGGGCCCTCCCTTGATAAAGGAAAGCTGTGGTTAATTTTTGGCCCATCTATTGATCCATCTGTAATTAATGTTTTGAGCCAAGGATCCCAAAATGCAGGGTATCAGGCCTCTGAGATACAATGCTATCAACCTGGTAGTGCATACTTGGTGAAGGGCTGGTTGCTGAAGGTCCGCAGGGGCAAGGTCATCTATCTCTCAGCATAGTTAGGCTGTGGAAGTGCCTAGCAAGTAGATTGGTATGGAGATAGTAGTTTAATGCAGCAATCTAGAAAGGCAGAGGTGGGATAAGAGATAAAAAGGGTCACTGGAAGACATTTACTATGTCACAAGATTATTTGTTCATTCTACAGATTATCATCTGGAACTATTCTAACAGAATATCATGAAGGAAAACAATCCAATGCTTACTTTCCTTACAAGAAGGGCCATGGATCTGAAATCCTCTTTTTAGAGTTTCCTCCTTTCCAGGTTAGTATCAAATATTCCTTCTTTTCTACGACTCCAATCAAAAGCTGGAATTAAGATTGCTGGGAAAAAGAACAACCTCAGATATGCAGATGATACCACTCTAATGGCAGAAAGTGAAGAGGACCTCAAGAACCTCTTGCAGAGGGTAAAAGAGGAGAGCACAAAAGTTGGCTTGGAACTCAACATCAATAAAACTAAGATCATGGCATCCGGCCCCATCACTCCTTGGCAAATAGAAGGGGAAATCATGGAAGCAGTGACAGACTTCACATTCCTGGAATCCAAGATCACTGCAGACAGTGACTGCAGCCATGAAATTAAAAGACGGGTGCTCCTTGGGAGGAAAGTGATGGTAAACCTAGACAGCATAATAAAAAGCAGAGACATCACCCTGCCAACAAAAGTCCATATGGTCAAAGCAATGATATTCCCAGTAGTAATGTATGGCTGCGAGAGTTGAACCATAATGACAGCTGAGCACCGAAGAAGAGATGCTTTTGAATTATGGTGCTGGAGAAGACTCTTGAGAGTCCCCTGGACTGCAAGGAGATCAAATCAGTCAATCCTAAAAGAAATCAACCCTGACTGTTCCCTGGAAGGCCAGATACTGAAGCTGAAGCTCAAATACTTTGGCCACCAAATGAGAAGGGCGCACTCACTGGAGAAGTCCCTGATGCTGGGAAAGACTGAAGGTCAAAGAAGAAGAGGACAGCAAAGGATGAGATGGTTACACAGTGTTATCGATGCAACGAACATGAAATTAAGCAAACTCCATAGCATGATGGAAGACAGGAGGGTCTGGCGTGATGTAGTCCATGGGGTCGTGAAGAGTCAGACTTGACTGTGCGACTGAACAACAACAAAAAAGCCTTCCTCTCTTCTCTGGATACATTATGCCAATTGCATTGTTGTATGGAGTCCTCTAAAGTTTTAATATCCTTCAAAACCATTTTTTCAAATGTTTGTATAGAGCTATCACTTATGTTTGGGACAAAAGAAGATTTTCCTCTCCACAAAACTGACTCTTTATTGGACATCCCTGTGCATTATCCAAAAAACTTTTAAAGCTTCAAAGTTCTAATTAATTTGAACACAGTTAATCTCATATCAAAGGCATTATATTTAGGTGCTAGAACATAGTTTAAACCCTTATTCAGTACCTTCTGTTCTATTTCTGTTAAG
>NW_015159727.1:675058-675714 GCF_001447785.1 Gekko japonicus | reverse complement strand
ACTTGATATTATTAATAAATACATGTACTTCTTTTTATCAATGGGTTTTAATATTGGCCCTCTTTTCCACTATTTCTGTTAAGCACCTTGTATAAGAGATTCTCAATTATGTCTTCTGTCTGCCCCTGCATTTGCCCCTGCCTAAAAAAGGGTGGTCTCTCTCCCTATTACCTATTTCATTCCTATTCCTCAATCTAGTACCATAACTTCCTTCCTCCACTGACACTTCTGATTCTTCACCTGAGGTTTCTAAGTAAGTATGGATGGGGTTAGGCCAAGACACTTTTTTACCCCTTTCATTGCTCTTCCACCAATCATATATATTGCCTGAGGAATAATCTCTATTATCCCTAGACCATTTTTTAGCTTTTTTGTATAACTTTATTTTATAACTTTTTTAAACATATAACTTTTTGAAAAAACAGAAGAAAAAACAATATAAAGTGCAAAATATAAACGTGCCCGTAGTACAACTAATATTTCACTACTAACATACAATATTTCTTAAAGCGATTAACATAACAAATCAGTAAAATACAAAATCAACATATTTAGCTGGTAGTGCAGTTGTTCCATCATTTACATTGGTTTTTTTATAGTTTTATTTTCCATTTTACAATGTAAAATCATACATATATTGATTTTTTACATAAATA
>NW_015159727.1:666797-674931 GCF_001447785.1 Gekko japonicus | reverse complement strand
TATTCTTTTCCTTTATCCATTTATATATCTTAGCCCACCTGTCTTGAAATATTTTATCAGACTTTCCTTGCAATATTACACTCAATTTGTCCATTTCTGCTGCCTCCAAAAATTTTATAATTAGTTCTTTTCTCGTTGGTATCTTCTCGTGTTTCCAATACTTTGCTATTAAAATTCTTGCTGCAGTGAGGATATAAGTTAAAACATATACATCATTTTCTTTATATTCCTTGGGAATTATGTTTAACAAATCTCTGGACACAGTTTCAGCTTAATATTTAGCATTTCCATTATTATATATTTTGCCAAAATTTACAATTTTTTCCACATTTCCATCACATATGGAAAAATGTATCTACGTTCGCTTTACATCTCCAACATTTTTTATTTGGTGTTTTATATGCTTTTGCTATCTTTTCTGGAGTCCAATTCCACCTATGAAATATTTATTTCCGCTCCCAAACTCTCTATTGGGTCCTCCTCGAAACTGGACGTATATAAGCGCTTGCCAGGCACTCCTCGCTGTCACAGTTCAAACTTTTCCGTTTTACAAAACTCCCGTCGGATTCACAGCCATAAACAGTCCAAAACACTAAACAGCCGGCTCTCATACACAAGCAAACGCCCAGACGGAAGTCCCTCCCTTCTCCGCTCGTTTTTGCCCAGCTCCGACATCTTTTCTTTTTTGTTTACTTTTAAGAAAGTTCTTAAAATGTGCTCCAGAGAGACAAAACTTTTTCTCGCTTTATTTCAAATACATCAAGGGAAAACACCACTGTTCGCTCAGTCCAATCCCCCCTCCTTTTCTTTTTCGCTTATGCAGTTAGAGGGTTAACCTCCTCGCCTTTTTCGCTGGGTGCCCTTTAAATTTTCTATTGGTCTTAATTTGTTATTTTCGTCCAGCAACGTGTCGTATGATATAGCTTTTTCTTTAGTCATTAGTTTGGGATTAATAAAGGATTCTAAGGGTGATACCCATCTTGGAGTTTTTGTGTATCTCTTTCCATATTTTTATTAGTGCTGATCTAAAGATATGGTTGTGGAAGTTCTTATGTACCTTATCTTTCCCATACCAAAGGTACGCATGCCAGCCCATGTATAGGTCATGGCCTTCTAGATCCAAAGTTCTCCAAGTTTCTAGTTGTATCCAATCTTTAATCCAGCACATAGATGTTGCTTGGTAATAGAGATGCCAGTTTGATACACCTAGTCCTCCTTTTTCTTTTTTATCTTGCAGAATCTTTAGTTTAATTTGTGCCCTTTTTGGGTACCAAAGCTTAACACAAATGATGACAATGGGATTGATCCTTTCCGCCAAAAGCTCCCTATTACATCCTTTCTCCACAGCTTTCTCTCACTCTGACCCCTCATTAACATACCCAAATTGGCCTAAGGTGCTGGGAACCACATGGCCTTTCAAGACTTCCATAGTGGAAGACCACCCTAAATTGACCAGCTTTGTTAGAAATGATAAAATATGGCTGTCCAAGGCAAACACTGGTGGAGGCCCTATAAAAGAGGCGTGCTTGGGCCGACCCAAACCCAGAGAGTCCAGTCAGGCTACACCAGCCCCCAGAGGGCCTCAGACACCCCTTAGGTCCCTTCCCTGTGAGGGCACCTGTGGAATTAAGTGTCTGGGGGACCCTCATACTCCCTGATACCACCCTCTGCTGTCCAACCCCCCCACCCATGCCATTTTTATGTGGAGATGTCAGGGCACCCTTCCTACTCTGCATGGATTGTATGTGTTGATGCCTGAGGAACCAGGGGGGCACGCCATTGCCTGACCCACCCTGATAACTCTGTGCCTTTGTGCGCCTCTGTAATTAGCAGGATGAGACCCATTCTTCTATATCAGCAAATAGGGGCATCTGAGTATTGAATGAACCTCCAGCCACACCCCAACTAATGCTCCCTCCAAGCTGTGGAGTCTTGTGAGCAAAAATTCTACTTTGTGAGCTACTGGCATTAAAGTTGTGAGCGAGCGATTTTGGCTACTGCATAAATTAGTTTGCTCTGGAGCCACCCTTCCTGAGCTAAGACAAAAAATGTGTGAGCTGGAAGCTAAAAAACTGTGAACTAGCTCACACTAACTCAGGTTAGAGGGAACACTGACCTAAACACAAACAGACGCAGACAGAGGTGCAGCCATGGACAAAACTTTATTGCAAAGCTGCAGGGGCAAAAGAGTGGTTAAGCACAAATTCTGCCTCCAAGTAGCCACAGCACACCTGCTCATTTCTCTCTAGAGGCATCTTCCAATTGGGGCAGAGGTCCAACACATTTGTAGGTTGGATACCAATGGGGACTTGTGGGAGGGCAGCTTCTTTCGTGGTAGGAGTGCACACTAGGCTTGTGGATCAGTGGATGGAGCCACAGCTCTCCCTGTTGGGTCACCATCTGTGGAATGAACAAACACATGGAAAAGCATTCACAAGTAGTTCTGACGGCTTCCAGGAGGCCACTGGATCACCATGGAGTGCACCTGGCAGCCCCTGAAGTGCATCGCTGCTGCAATGCCCCCTCCATAGGCTCATGCCATCCTGAACTAGCCTGTATTGTCCACATTTCAAACCACCAACAATAGAAGAAAACACCTTGGCAGCTGCTTCAGAGAACTCTGATCCTGCAAGGGAATGGGTTCAGGGAATATGGGGTATCATGCCGCACTTGGGATGGTGGGCCTTTGACCCCGACCCCGCACTCTGTTTGTGGGAGGTCCCACAAACTGCCATGGCAGCTGGTCCAGTGCACAGCTGAAATCCATGCCCCCTCCCTCAGCAGCTGCCCCAGGCTGGTGCCCACGCACCAAACCCCTTTGTGCATGGGACAACTGGGGGGGGGTCAGGAGAGGGAAGCACCGTTGAAGGGAAGGCTCGCTGCCACTGCAGGGGTCCACAAAGGGAAAAGGGTTTGAGGGCTGGATGCCTTGCTTACCTGTCAGTGTGCAGACAGTCCTTTGGCTCCTTGCTGAAGAGATGGGGTACCTGTTTGGGCTGAAAGCTGGGAGGGGTCGGCCACGACGTGTGGACTTTGGTCTCACTGATGAGTGTTTGCACCAAGTGCTTGCCCAGTAGTACTGAGTGCCCTCTCTGTGCTTTCCCCATCACCAAGGTGCTTTCTCTAAGTCCTCTTGGCAGGGAACTGTCCAATGGCATTCCATGCCACACACTCTACCTCATGAGTTTTTGGGCAATTCTCCAGAAGCATTTGAAGGATGGGGATGTGTGACTGTGTTCTGGGGAAGGGGTGAGGCTGGCACAGGGGAGGGTGGTGATTGGTTGTGCCCTTAGTCAGCATCCTAAGCTGCTTGGGATCTTTTGGGCATGGCTGGAGTAGTTGGGGGATATTTTTAACATAAAGTGGCCACCTATTGGCTACACCACCATTTTTGATGGTGCAACTTTGTGCTTGTTTGGGGGGATGTTTCCACACTGAAAGCACTTAGGGAGCCACCAACACGTGGCCACAAACCCTGGAACGCCCACGTGGACACTGGCACAGGGGACTGCATCAATGTTGCACTGGTACAATGGAGTGGCACAGCTGTGCTAGTGCCCTGCTCCATTTTAACTGGCCCTTATGCTGTCATAATTCACAGTTATGCTGGCAGAAGGTTCAGTTGGCTCCCTGAGCCAAATCAGCCCCCTCCCCCAGTATTGCGCTGTGAATCTGAAACCACTAGTACATAATGCATAGAGCAGCTCTAATGACTACTAGATTGCACAACTCAGTGGAGATGGTGTACTGACACACTGAAATCAATATAGGGTGCTGTTTCAGTACAAGTGACTCCTAATTTGAATGTTTAGACACATCATGTATGGTAAGGTTGTTGCTTTTCACTTCCTTTTTCATCCATTTGCTTATGCCTATTCAAATCTATTGTCACAAAGCTAAAGAAAGCCGCCTCTATAGATCAGAAATGCTGTGTTGGGTTTCCTAATAACAATGGACTTCATATCTCAAGAACCACAACAATGAGTTGTCCTTTCTGCTTCCAACACTGTCTTTCCTTTATATCATATTTTTAACATAGTTCCACTCTTGATGTTCTGTAATCTGTGCTTTAGTAATGAAGACCAAATTTCAAAAACATTTTTTCATTAGTAAAGATGTATGTAGAGAAGTTGCCTCATCTGTCCAAAGATGCATATCTTTTTAAAAAAAGTTCTGAATGGTTTCTTTCAGATATATTTAGGAAATTATATTGTATGCACTTGAGGCATACATACATATGAATATCTGAGAAGTAAAAATATCTTCAAGGATTCCCCCCCCCACTGTGTTCCTATTTTTTTTTTTAGCATATCTATCATACAAAAGGGGTACCAACAGAGCTCAAAAGAATTTTGGGGAAAATGTTTACATAAGGTTCTTTTTACTCAAATTTACTTTCAACTCTTTACAACAATTTAAAAATGAACTATTGGTATTGTTGTATTTTAGGGGTTTTAGGAAAACACCAATAGCAAAATGTCAAATATTAAACTAGCAAAATTATATTCAGGGTTATTATAATTTAGAATCAAATTCCCAATGTGTCATTAAAATATCAAATATAACTGAAATCTTAATTTTTGTCTGAATTTTGCTTCATTTTGAAATATACCTTTAAATGGAATACTTGCAGTTTGTAGCTTAAGATACATTCACAATCATTTGGGGTGTAGGGGATGGCATTTAATCCATAACTGCTCAGGTATTTTTAAACTTGTTATCTCACAGTATGTGGTAAGTCAAAGCAAGCCTCATGGTTGACTTATTGCTCAAATACTAGGCAAATCAAGACTGACTGACTGCAGTGTTTCAAATTTTGCAATTTTGATCTTGCAACCTTTTCATCATCTGCCAGACTTCAAACACTGCACTTAATGAATTGTCTAGAAATGGTTCACTGGATCATAACCAAAAGGCTCTTAATGACTGCAAGTGTTCTGTGGGTTGGAACACAAGACTTTCTATTTGTGATATAAATTCACTCCTCTGAAATAACGGTCCTACCTTCAAGATAATTTGATTGTGGAAGCATAAGCATCCCTAAAGACTGGGGGGCCAACTATCCACTGGTATAAATATGACTAACTACTTTTGAAATCCAGCCCAGCCACATGTTAACAGAAGTTACTTTTTACTGTTCTGATGAAATTTTCTTGCAAAATGAAAAATGACAGCAAGACCACTGATAGTGTTCTGGATATGCATCAAACTTTACACAACAATCCGCCAGAGACTAAGGTCGAATTGCTGAAAAGCATACGATTTATGAATCTATCTTCAAACTCAAAGCATTAAGAGTACAACAAAAGTGAGGGGTAAAATGGATTCACAGCAAGTGTGTTCAAAGACATATAATAAAGGAATATGACCCAGCAACCTGTCTGAAAGGATATGATCTGGTCTACTGATGAGACCCTGTAAACTGCTTGAACAGGCAGGATGGGTAGGAATCTTCCCTGTCTTTCTGAACTGGGCAGGATCCAAGACTGGAAAATATAGCAGGTATCTTTGAAGTATATATAATTCCTAAACTGCCTAAGGCAGATCTGACATAAATGTTACTTTGTTGGGCCGGGCCATGTGTGCCATAAAACATAATGCCAGGAACTGAAGATATGAACAGCAGCTGGTAAGCTCCAAATTGTTGTATTTTCACTGCAAGGCCCCATGGGCTGGGAGGGGAGTGCAAAGAAAAACCAATATGGGCAGACTGGAGAGCCAGTGGTGCAGCACTGGGAAGATGCTCCCACGCAGCTTGACTGCTGCACATGAGGTTGTTCCGCCATGCTCAAGCCACAGTCAGACTGGCTCCACCCACTGCCCCCCCGAGCAGTCTCCTGTTCCCTCCCTTGCACTAGTTGCTTGCAGGCCACATAAGACCCCTGGACGGGCCAGTTCCAGCCCCAGGGCCTTATGTTTGACACCCCTGGCCTAAGAGGTGGCCAAGGTATAAGGAAAATTCATGATCTGGATTCATCGGCTTCATGAGGCAAGGCCATATTTGCAACATTCATGGGCTTGCTTTTCACATGGCTAGCTGAAGGAAAAAAGATATTAAATGGTCAAAAGCTGCCCCTTACAATATGTCTTGCAAAGGATGCTCTTCTATTACAAGGTACATCTTTCTGCCATTATGTGATGTTCAATGTAGACAGTGGAGCCTTGGCCATACAGGGAGCTATTAGGGATTCATGTCTGTGGCTTACATATATCTGTAGAGACTTCCTCAGCAGACCTCTTTACAGATGCACAATTCTCTCTCTCTCTCTCGAGCACATGCAGACATGCACACTTTGTATCTCACCCTCCCCTCTGTGCCCTATTAAGCCTCAGTATGACACTGTGAAGCAGGTTAGGCTGAAACAGATTAACTGATGAAAAGGTTACATATTGAGCTTCCTGGTTGAAGTGGGGACTTCATTTTGGTTTGCCCCAATCCTTGTCCAGTACTCAGCAATTATATCACCCTGTCTGCCTAGGTAATGCAGCTTAACTTTACAGCCAACACCCCCTACAACTGTAGAGTAGTAGGAATGCTCTACAGTCTCTCTCTCTGTGTGTGTATGGTGTATACCATCTTGGAGATACTATTAATTTGACATTTCTGATCACTGGACAATTTATCGGCATGATCTTTTAGAACATTCTCAGTCACAAAACCATATCATTGCACATCCTTCAGCATCGTGGAGAAGCTGCAAGGGGGGGTGAGAAGGATCCAGCACTCTGGTCAGCAATTCCCTCCCACAGACACACACAGCTAACAAGCAAAATCCTCCTCAGAAGAACAGGTTGGTATTCTTCCCAACCGCAGTCAGCATTGTAGAGATGCTGACCGGCTCTGTGGAATGGATAAGGGCCCCAACCAGCAACCGTGGAGGCTGTGGGGTTAGCAATCCCAAACCCCCTCTCGCAGACACACAGACACACAAGCCAATGCTAGCATGCCCACAGTGGCAGAACCACACAGTCCTGCCCACAAGACTTTGCAACACAAGACTTTGCAACACATGCATTACTTTTCCAGCAATTTCTCAAGGTTTTCTTGCACACACACACACATCAATGTATTTTCCCTCTCCCTCTCTGTGAAGGCAAGAGTAGAACTTCACAAGGATAGCAGCCAGGCAGACTGACTGAAATCCCCAAGAGCAACGTGGAGTTCCTCGGACAAAGCCAAAACTCTACCTCCCCCTCTCCCAGGGATCCAGCGACCCAGCCTCAGCTCGGATCACTAGGGGATACACACAAAGACACGAACCTTCCCAGCTGATTCTCCAGCTCAGGTCCCACAGACAGACACAAAGAGACGGACATACATAGACACAGCATACAACACACACAGAGGCCCTCTCAGCCCCTGAGCAGAACAACTCACAAGTTTAACAAGTTAGCTTGCATCTGCAATCAGAAGAAACACTCAGCCTTCCCAGTCTCTTGATCCTTGTCTTCACAGTCCGAGGTAGGCGTGGAGACGACAGAGCTTCTGGCAAAAGTTCTTGCGTCCTCTTCTTGCTTCCACACAGGCACTTTGACGTGACAAACTTTGGTAATCAAGCAAAACAGGATTTGGAATCCACAGATAGAGTGCGCTGGCTGAGGTTCCAGGGAAGGCTTCTTGGGGGAGTGGGTCCTCCAAAGTACCAATCCACTTCTGGACCACAGGACAGCCACATCTCTCCACACTCATCATGGCAAGCAGGAGCAGATCCCTTCTTCTCCTCTGATGCATGACACTGCAGCATTGGGAAAGGCTTCTTGGGGGAGCAGATCCTCCCAATGCCCCTCTCCTCTCACGCAGGCACACATTCATCTGCCTCCTCTGGAGTAAGGCTTCTCCCCAAGGCAGAGCAACATCAGACGACAGGCAAACATCTTCAGGAAAGAACAAAGACATTCCAGCAGCAGGCAGGCTGTCTTGGCTGGTAAAAGCTGCATTCAGCACCACTCTTCCAGGACAGATCTCTGTGATCCCCTGTGAAACAGCTTGAACACCGATGACGAACTGGCCTCTTGCTTCCCAACTCCTGGCTGGTTACATGCACAGCATTGAGCAAGGCAGACCCAATTCACCGTCTCTGTGCGCCAGGGGCCTCCTAAGCCAGCAACAGCCAGACTTCTGCGCTTCTGCCAT
>NW_015159727.1:632116-666447 GCF_001447785.1 Gekko japonicus | reverse complement strand
CTCTGGTTCAGTTTTTTTCTCAATATTCATAGCCATCATCTGACTCCGGAAAGGCAAGCTTTTGGTCTTCTCAATCACTTGCTGATAAGGTGACACGGCATTGTTCCCCATCACTACGTGACCCAGTTTTGAATCTATCTTGGTATCCAGCCTTGCATTCCAAATTAAATTCACAATCTATCGCTCAGCTTCTTCTGGAGTCATGTTTAGCTTATCTGCCAACATATTGATGCTGATGCACTGGTGGATATGGCAGAAGGTCTCAAATATAAAGAGGCGGGCATTTTCAATGAAGTCTTCTAGACAAGCTACTAAGAAAACATCATCCACAAGAACTGATTCACATTCTCTTAGCTTCTTCTGCACTCCATCGAAGTCAAAATTCACATATAAACATTCCACAAACTCAGTTATTGGGTCCTTATAAGTATAGGATCCCTGCTGAATAACCTTGACCAAGTCTTTCAACACTTGTCTATGCTTCCGAACGCCTTTGTTTGTTATCACTGCTGTAGTCAGATACTGAAGAATATGTGGGCACATTGTTTGAATTGCAATAAGGTACTGGGGCTGATAAAGAGGTTGATGATGTTGTCTCTGCCTTTAGGATGGTTGAAGAAAACAAAAAGAGACCAGTGGATGAACCATGTTTTCTGCTGAAGAGACTGGAGTGGAGAGCTGACCGAGTTATTATCAATTGTCTCTTTCAATCTTGTGAGGTCCTCCATTGCAGCATCCCAGTTCTGCATCAGAATCTCAGATGCCAGTTTCCCCTAGAGAGAACTCAAAGCATTTCTATCCGTTGACGGAACCAACACTCTGAAAAAGTAGAGGTATTCTGCTGTTCCTGAATAGTTGCCACATTCAAACTGGAATTTTGCATACCTATAAAGCGTATCTAGGTACTCCTGCCTAAAACCATGCTTATCCGCTAAGTAGTCAAACAGCATCTGACCATCCCTGGTAGACTGCATCTGCCAGGTAGTTTCTGGGTCTTCAAACATCTTGACAATTGGTTCAGTTTCTGCCTGAAGTTGTTTCAGCTGTGCAACAACTGTGGTTCTCTTTTCACGCAAAGCATGAGGAATATCATCAGAATAAAGGTTTTTGTAGACATCCATAGCAAAATCCACCATATTGGTATCAGTAAGGAGATCCAGTTTTCCTTGAAGTAATTCCTTTTCATTGTATATCTCTTTGACGGAAAGGAATTTGAAGACTGGGAAGACCAAATGCCGGTCTAAGAAGTGAGCGATGTGAGTCGTCAAGTCGTACTCTGCCATCTTGGACACGAGGACGAAAGGAAAAGGCAGAGCTAAAGCCCTCTTCTGCCACTTCTTCGAGGCACATGCCGTAAATCCAATTTTCACCAAACTTGGAGGTCAGGTATAGAAGAATAAGCCAGAGATGCCCTGCAAGTTTGGTATTTCTAGCACACTGGGGGGCATTCTACCACCTCATGAACCTCACAAACTGAAACTGTTTGTGAGATGGCTAAAAATTCATGATGGTCTGTGGTTTGCGAATGGGACACCTCACGAACCATGAACCAAACTGCATTTTTCCAATTCATCCCCATTCCTAGTTACCACATCCCTCTTGGAAACCCTGGATGACACTGTACAAAGAGGTGTTTGTGTCTCATGACCTCAGTTGCTTTTATTGTTTCCTAGCATTATTTCAAATACTGTGACTTGCCATTTAGAAACCATAAATATTGGTTTACAGACCCAAAATCAGATAGCATGAGAAAATGGGATTTTATGTGCATTCTCTAAAGCCCACAAGGGTGAGGTGGAGAAATCTGGGGTCCTTTTCTCTCTCTCCCTCTGCATTTCTGCCACCTCATCATTTGAGAGGATTAAAGGAGTAGAACAAGCAACCCATTTCAAAGCAAGCAAGTCTCTTAATTTAGCATGGAGCAAAGGTGGCTTGCTGTGAAGATATTATCAGATTACAATAAAAGTTCACTTGCTCTCAGGAGACTGAGATTTGGTTTCTAGCATTGTTATTAGAGATGGATGTCACAACCACAGATTACAGCAAGGATCTTTCAAATATCTCTGTGCCAAAGATTCTGTTCCCTTAAATTGCAACTTACTGGCCTCCTGTTTACATGATAAATAGCATAGATGTCCTTATATAAGCAAAGCTAGAGGGAAAGTTATTGGTTGTTGCTGTTGATTAATTCTGTAATAGAATACATGACAGCTCAATTCTGTATCTCTATGGACTTTTCCCAATTCTTCTAACATATTTTCTTTAAAACTCCATAATCTCATGAACTGACCTTAAACAGCTTTCTCATTCTTTATTATAACCACTTTTACTGCAAGGGGAAAAAAAATCCACATCCCAAAGTATATACCACTCAAAACTGAAAGCAGACATAGGCTACTAAACAAAGAGGCCTGATCTTTCCTTGATCTCCTTCCCATGCTATCAACATAAAAGTTGATAGACCAGAGATAGGAACAATATGTGATTCTCTGGAAGGAATTTTGTGTTACAGGCCTTGGCTGAGAGGGATCAGGGAAGGATAGATGTTTCTTTTCTCCTCATAGTTTGGGTATGATCCAGCCACTGCAAGGTGTACATTATTCAGAGGACCTGGTGATGAGGTACCCACATAGGCATTCAGCTACAGTGGGAATGTCAAGAGAAAAGATCACCTCTGTATCAATCAACCTGACAATTTAAACATCAGCAGTTGGCCATGTTACAAATTTAAACACTAGGATTTAGCCATGCCATAAATTTAAAGCAATAGCCTGTTTTCTGATATGGCATCAAGGTGGAGAATTCCATATCAAACGTTTACCACTCTTCCTCTGTTCCCAAGCTAAGATGAAACACTTGAGATTGCTCCTTTGAATTTCAAAGTGATCTGACTTAATTACTGTCAGCAATATCAGATGAGAGGGGGGAGTCTTGCTCCTCATCAAGAATCCTCTTTTGGATCACTTTATTGATTGGCTCATACTGATCGGGGGGTCATTGGTCCAGTTTCCGATAAAGTTAGCCTATAACCATCTGGCACAAGTTTCCATGCATGGCCCAATAACACCATCAAGACCAGTAATGGGTCAGGGACCATCTAGCTGCATCTCCTACCCACTACTTTGTGACTCTGAAGATTTGAAGATGTTGTAACCTGCTTACCTCCACATCTTTAAGTGTATACTGAGAAGTTAGATTTGTTATTTTATTGCACCTGCTTATTCTTTGGCCTATGCGTTAATCTTTTCAATAAAGCCTGTTGCTTTTATTGGTGTGTTATACTGTATGTGTAAAAGTCCAAACTGATTTTGGTCAAATCATCAGAAGGGGATGTATTCCAAGATCCCAAGTTTGGGTAGAGGGGAAGTAAACAATCCTTGCAAGGACGTTGTGGGTTGGAAACCCCCATCTTTGGCAGCCTCTTCTCTGATTCAGCTCTTGGATGCAGTATACACATAGAACTGTGCAAACAAGGCAAGCACCTGGGACCTTAAAAAGTGGATTCCTTGTCCAGACTTGTGAATCCCATTGGTTGCAATGTGAGTTAAATGAACTTTGATGGGACTGGAAAAATGCTGAACATTGATTGTATTGTTATTGGCATTTGTTGCATATTGTATTTCAATCAAGAAGGATGTGGGCCGCTGGCGGCACGATGGCGGATGTGACCCTGGAGAGCTCCCAGGGTCGCGATCCGTACACCAGCAGTTAGGAGGGAGTGCAATTTTCCGCTCCCCCCCCCCCCGGAGTCCTTGCGTTTGGACTCCTAGAGAGGGGGCTTTTGAGGGATTGCCTCTTTTTCGGCTCGATGCCGGGGAATTGAGGCTTCCCTCTGCCCTGAAGGTCCTGCTGCTGTGCGACCATATGGATTGAGAGTCACTGGCTGGGGCAAGCGTGTGAAGATTGGGTGTTTTGCACATACCTTTTGTGGGTCTTAGGACCAATGATGAACTGTGAGTCATGTTGAAAGCAGAATACCGAGTTCTGGCTAGAAAGCCCCTTCGATTTAAGCGAGTGGGGAAGGGGACTCCCAGAGGCAAAATCTAAGCAGATCATTTTAAAAGGAGGGAGCCGGACGTAAAAGCTATAAGAACTGATTTAAGAAGCACACAAGAGCGCAGTTAAGCATTCTGGTGAATAACAGAGACTTCGGCAAACTTTACTAAGAGTAAATAATCCTCAAAAATGGTGGGGCGGAGAGGTAAGAAAGAGAAACCATCGCAGCTCAAGCCTCCTTCTGAAAGTAGAAGCCCATGACCAGAAGCTACCAATGAGCTTTCACAGCTATTAGCTGAATCTTTGCACCCTCTGATGGACCAGATGACTAACATCAACCAGCAACTGACTACTCTGAACCAGAATTTTGCTGCTCAACAGATGGAATTGAATGAAACTAAGAAGTTAACAGAGCAAACAGCAGAGACACTGAAAGAAGTTCATGCCAAATCTGGTGGACCTCCTGATGGCACTGGTATTTCTGACCACTGTGGGATACAGAGTGTTGGACTGGATGGGCCTTTGGCCTGATCCAACATTGGCATCTCTTATGTTCTTATGTTCTTAAGGTGAAAAAGCGGGTACAGGTGTTGGAAAAGAAAAGAATTATTTATGAATCTCAGCTTTTACAGCTACAAATGGAAAAAGCAAGCTTCATCCTGAGATTCCAGGGGATCAATTTGAATCACCAGCATCTTTACGCATGCACAATTTTGAGAAAACCCAATGAAATTAGTTGGGGGGCATTCACAGCTGCTTGACATGAACAAGACTGTTGTAAGAATGCACCTGTAGCACTGGACAGTCTAAACTAACCCTGTATAGTGTTACCTGCACCTCTTGATTCGTAATGGTCTGGTGTGTGCCCCTTACCAAGGCGGGTAGAATGTTAAAGGAAAGTTAGCTGGAATGCTACACAAGGTTATTTAAACAATAAAATAGTTTATTAGCTAAGACATGCAAGCAATACAAAACAGAATACTTACTTCAAAAGAAAAAAAGACAGTCAGCGGTTACATATATATAACAAAGATTCCCCATGCACAGAAAGCTTTCTGGACTGACCCAGAGAGAGACCATGAAAGACAAAGCCTTCCCTGTATCTCCCCAGAGTCAGTGCTGAAATGAAGCTTCTGGCCCTTTTTAATACCATTTTTGGTCCCATATATTTCAATAGAACCATAGAAAACATAAACTGCATCAATTAATTTAATTGCCCTGTTAATGATGAGCTATCAGGGCCCAGGAGATGTTTCACACATTCCAGAGGCAATGGGGCATCCTGATGCTCCTTTGCAAAACAAAGCAAGATAGCACCTGAATTTCTAAATGACAAACACAAGAATGTTACAATTTCAGGATGTTCTTTGTTTCCTTGACTCAAGAGTAGACATTCAGGCACTATCTGATGGCTGGAGGTGTGATGTGGGTTTCTGCATGTGGGCAAGCCTTAGTATTTGCAAATATCCTGGCTTCCTTGACTTAATGGCAGCTTCCTTGACTTAATGACAGGTGCATACCAATCTTTTATCCTTAAATGTTTCCAAATTCTTTAGCTCTAAATGTTTCCAAATTCTTTAGGTTCATGAACAATGAAATGCAAATGTTGGTTTCTGTGTAAGACAGAGGAAAGATATCTCTTGAGACAAAGGCCTAGGAAATCATGTTGGGAGTCCTGTACTGCTAGCTGTTTGGAAAGTTACAGAAATAGAGGAGAGAAAAAGACTATGATTTATTTATGAAATTAATTGTATAAATGGGTTTTAAATTTTCCGAACCACCTTATTTTTTCTCACAACAAAGACATACTGAGTGATCAGCTCACTTCCGACTGCCATCTTTAAACACAGTAAGTTCGACCATCAAACATGTTCATAGCAAAATTTGGAGCATCCTTACTGCCATGTGTTTTGCAGCAGGGTCTTAGTCTTTCCTAGCCACAGTTAGCATTGAAAGTCATGGCATCTCTGGCAAACCATTTTATGAAGCTGACATGTTTTATCCCTTTGTTGAAACACTAAATGTTTTATTGGTCAGTTAAGGTATGAAATTCCAGAAGATGCTGGAGCACCTGGAGGATCAGAAAATGATGAAACCCATAAAGGGATTTGATGTACTTTGATGTACTTGCCTTCTTTGAATATTTGTTAAGGAGAGAAATGATGTTTCACGGAGGTTTCTTATTTTCAGCTCAAAGTGTTGGTGATATGTGTTTCTTCCCTTAAATCAGTGTTGGAAAATACAGAGCTTTGATCACCAGGTGATTTTGACCAAATAACATAATGGTATTTTCAATTGCCTGGGTGATATTTCTAATAATGCTGTCTTAGAAACTTCCAATAACCTATTAGAATGCCTTATTAAAAAAACACTTTAAATATTATTGCTTAACTTGCACCTCCTGAGAATAAATTTCCTTTCTCACCTCTGCCAGATGAGTGAGTTTAGAGGTGCAATATGGAAAAATCACTTCTCTGTTCATTGAAAACGTTTGTACTCTGGGAGGATGGTTGAGGTGAGACTGTGGAAATGGCTTATATTTATAGCACTATAAAATGTTTGACACACATTGTTTTTCCATAAATTGATAGTATAACTGGAAGTTTTGAATGAGTTCACATTTTACTGTGGTTATGTGGCTAGGATTGCTGCTAGAATGATTAGAATTCAGGTGGGTAGCCATATTGGTCCAAATCAACAGAACAACGTTTGTGTCTAGTGGCACCTTTAAGCCAACAAAATTTAACTCTGGGTATAAGCTTTTGCGTGCATGCACACTTCTTCAGATCTGGGAGACCTGGAGCTGAATCCCACTCTGCCATGAAAGCTTATGGGGTGAACTTTTGCCAATCACTCTCAGTTTAACCAGTCTCACAAGACTGTTGCTGTGAGAATAATATGAAGAACAATGTTGTAAGCTACCCTGGGTCCTCATTGCAGGGAAAAGTAGGATATAAATTTACATACAAGCAAATAAATAACATAACTGGGAATGTTCTAGAATATTTAGCTTTTCACCATTGAAGCATGGCAAACTGTGAATGGCATCAAAGCCTATTGCACTCAAGTTTGGCTACTGTTATTTAGTAATAGTTTATTTTAATAGTTTATTTTAATTATTAAACACAGAGTCCATTTTTAGGCTCAGGATGACAAACAAACAAAAAAGTATAAATAATCACAAAATCTATTTGTTGCTATATTAGGGTTGCCATTCCCCCAGTGGGGGGGTTCCCTCAATTTTGGGCCCCCCAATCTGCCATTGGCCAGCTGGCCAGCAGGAGGAGCCCAACCCCACTGTGCCTGATGTGCCTGCCACAATGACATCACCTGGGCATGTCATGTGGGGAGACACTAGCATTTGGCTAGGCTAAAACCTTTATGGTGCCTCTATGAGAAACCCCAGGGAAGAAGCATGGAGCCCCCCACTGACAGAAGGTAAGCACCTGACAACCTATGCTGTATTCTCAGGAATGCACTTTTTATTGAAGGTTGAAAGACTAGTTGAAGTTTATTCAAACATTCACAATTCTATGTTCCTGGAAATATGGGCCAACTATGCCCCAAATAGGTTTTTGTGCTTATAGAGAGAAGCCCTAATGTAAGAGGGCATGCATATAACTGCTGGGGTTGCACAAGCGTAGTTGAGCACAAGCTGGAATCCCATTTATCAAGGTGGTGGGATAGAAAGAATGGGGAAGGACTGAATATCAAACAGCTGATTGGGAGGTATCCAGGTTCTACAATGTGCACCCACAACTGCTGAGTTAGAGGAAGAGTGCAAAAATTGGTGAGGTTGATGGCAGGTTAGTATTTCATTTGAGTATTTGATGGAGTCACCAGTGCAAGATTTAAAGACACAAATAAAGACTCCCTACTGTTGGACAAATTGCTTTGTGAAAATCCATTATTTGTTTTGATCATGAAGCCTGTAATGTTATGACTTTGAATTTAGACAAAGGTTTCTCACTCACTGCACATGTGACATTAGCTTAGCAAGGCTAGGACAATGTGTTATCACCCATTACAGCCATTCTGAAAGGCTCCTGTGTGATGTACTTAATCTTTCCATGAAGAAAAATCCATGTGGGTAGCCAAATTGGTTTGAAGCAGAACAAAGTTTGAGTCCAGTGGCACCTTTTTAAGACCAACAAAGTTTTACTCAAAATGTAAGCTTTAGTGTACAAAGCACACTTCTGTCTGAAGAAGTGTGCTTTGCACACAAAAGTTTACACTTTGAAGAAACCTTTGTTGGTGTCATAATCTGGCCTGTGCCAGTACGGCCTAGCCAGCCTAAGAGGCCTGGGTGGCAGTAGGAGGCGGCTAGGCCTACAACTCCCAGAAGGCATTGGGAGAGTCAGAGAAGATTCTAAAGAGACCGTTAGAGTCTGTTAGGGAATGAAGTCTGGGAGAGACAGTTTAAGGCAGTTGCTAGCCGATGGTGGTTGGTTGCAAAAGACTCTCTGAGGGAAAAGGGGAGAAGCCTCGTCCTTTGCCTACCTCCGGCTGGGTCCAGTGAGGGACAGGCTGGGCTGGGAGAAGGGGGAAAATCCGGAGTGAGTTAGGCAGGCTAGGGCCTGATAGTCGACCCAAAGTAAGGCATCTATGTTAAGTTTATTTTCTTTTGGCTTTCCCCCCCTGTTACCCGGTTGAAGCACCTTGCCCCAATCATTCCCACAATAAACCCTGTTCTGCTTAATGTATTTTGGTGTCTGCCTGGGTCATTCACGTCCAAAGTGCTTGGTCACGTCCAAAGTGCTTGGTCCCAGATACACTGGGACTCCCGAGGGACCCGAAAGTCCAGGGTGGTGGCGGCGAAAACCAAAGACCCCTCTGGGGTCATGACAGTTGGTCTTAAAGGTGCCACTGGACTCAAACTTTGTATTTAGGCTTTGCGTAGAGATGTCACAGGCTGTCATTATAATGCTATAAAGTCTAAAACTGTTGACCTGAATGGATTTAGCAGGTAGTAACTCTGCAGAGGCTGGGCTGTACATCTTTTGCATCTCATTACCTTTGGATCCTACTTTTAAAAATCTGTTTCAATCTGCCATTTTGCCTAAAACCTGCCAACTGAGGACACAATTCATGGACCTGACGAAGTAGCCTCAAATCCCCAAACTTTTTTGCAATAATAAATCTGTTAGTCTGTTGCAGAAAAGACACAACTGGTCATTTGTTGTCGAATGCTTTCACGGCCAAAGTTCATTAGTTGTAGATTTTCCGGGTTGTGTGGCCGTGGAGGAGCTTTCCTGAGGAGGTTGTTTTGTATATTTGTATATATTTCAACAGGAAAGAAGTCAGTTTAAAAATAAATAGGGCATGGTTTCCTGTCCTGAAAAACACAAAAGGCTCTACATCTGACAATAGCACTACAGGTAAGATTAGAATTTCAACAGCCAATCCACATACAAAAGAACCTCCTCAGGAAACAGGAAACCTCCTCAGGAAACAATCCATATAGAAAACAACCTCCTCAGGAAAGTTCCTCCATTAGCATGTTCATAGCCTGGGGAACTCCTACAAGATAATGAATCAGCCCTACCCCACCTTCTGGAGTAGATATAAATTACCTGCCTACCATTTTCTTCTCACCTTGACACAGAGAGTACTCCATCTTTCTGTGTTATACCTCTGAGGATACCAGTCACAGTTACTGGTGAAACGTCAGGTTCTACAATGCCAAGACCACGGCCACACAACCCAGAAAATCTACAGCAACTAATAACTGGTAATTGTCTATGGAACAATTCACACATTATGATCTACTCTGGGTTCCCTACTCTGTTTTTTAGTCAGACATGATTTGTGCATTCTTATCAATTACTGGATGTGTGGTGCTGAATTTGAGTTGGAACTATGATAATCACCACCTACCCCCGCCAAAATGTCAAGGTGGGCAGAGAACGTTTCAGAAAAAAAGATTAGCAGAAAACAGGTTTCAGAAACTGGGAAAAAATGTAGAAAAAACATAGCATCAAGGGAATGCTAATGAAGTGGTGTGAAAATGAGGGGGAAAAACAGTACCAAAGAGAAATGAGACTGGAACGTTAAGGCTGTCTGGAAGACATCAGCATGGGAAACCCAGATTCAGCCTGCATAGAACATAATGTGTGAAATGGCTATTCACTAACATCCTCTGTGTCGATTTTAGTTGGTTAAATGTTTTCTTTTTTCTCCAGGAAAGAAAGAGTTCCACAGAGTTTTTGCCTGCATTCAGAAATAACTCTTCAGCAAGATGTTTATTTTGTTAATTAGTTATCCCTTTAATCCACCCAAGGAAGTAAAATCACTCTGAACATTATGGCAAAAAATATTTAACTATAAGCATGCAAGGAAACCTGAGTTGGTACAAACTTCATGGAAAGTCTGGCAATGGACAAATGATTAAACTGAACAGGATCTTATGACAAACAGGTTATTATGATCTTCCAGTGGATTTTTTACATGCATGTAGCACATAGAAGCCTATAGTTTTGTGTGCTAGGTATGTTATCTCCTACCTGTCATATAGACACTTATTTCAGGGAAGTCCTTCCAGTAACTTTGAATAACTTACATCGAGGTGTTGTTGCACTGACAAACAGCCAGAGTAGGTCTAATGGGTTTGTCTGGAACTTGGAACCATTTTGATCTTAAGTAGATATCTTTCTGCTTGGCTCAGATTTCAGTTATTTACTTTCCAAAGGTTCTCCTTAATAATGGCACTATTAACTATAACTTTAATGACCAGTTCACGATTCTGAGAGATATGGTCCACCTTCTCTGGTGATTAAGACAATTTAATTCTCTGACTGGACAGGAGAAAAGCAGTCAAAGCTGCACCAATATACCCAAATCTGAAAAATACCATTTGTTTTTGCTACACCCCTAATTCACTCACCATTGTGCATAATCATATATATAAGGCCTGTATTCGAGAACACTTTGCAGGCCCTCAAATCTGTCAGTTAACACTGCCATTCCCCTGGAATGTGTGTGTGTGTGGGAGATCCTCCTCTCCTCAGCCTGGTTGGATTACCTTGGGCAAGCCGTAGTTCTGATAAGAGCTGTTCTTGAAAAAGAGCAGTTTCTGTCAGAACTCTCTCAGCCCCACCTACCTCACAGGGTGTCTGTTGTGGGGAGGGGAAGGGAAAGGAGGTTGTAAGCCACTCTGAGACACCTTTGGGTAGTGAAGGGTGGGGTATAAATCCAGTCTCTTCTTCTTCTTCTTCTTCTGCTCATGCTGAGCAGCAGGGCTTAGCTACTGGGTACCCTGGCTGAGTGAGAACCCATGTTTTATACCCTCTTGACTGAGAACTGGTCTCCATGCTGGGGCTTAAGTGTTAGGTGAACTCAGGGTTCAGGGCCACGCAAGAGAGGTTGGGCCAGCCTTGTGTGACCAGTACTCCAGGGGAACAGTGTCAACATGTTCAGAAGAGTTGGTGAGGTACTTCCTCACCATCACCTCTGCCAAATCCTCTGCCATTGCATGCCTGGCATTTCTGCCACTGCTGACCTCCCAGTTCACTACTGACAACCAGTAGTATGGCTTTTCCCTGGTTGGACTCTTTGAGGTAGAGGTTATGGGCTGTGGATCCTCCTCCTCCTCCTCCTCTTCAGCCTCTTTCATCTGCTGCTCCCTCTGGCCACGTCTGTTGGTCTGTAGCCTCTGCCGTCTTTGCAGAGCTTATGCTTCCTTGCAAGAGCTCTGCATTCAGGACAGCAATGCTGCCTTTAATTTGGGGCTCACAGGCTATACAGGCCAGCTTGTACTCCCCTTTATTGCAGAGAGGATGCAACCTGGTGGTGATGCCCACCTGCAACCTCTCTGCCAAGGCACTGACCCATGGAAGAACTGCCAGCTCCAGTGTGGATGCCAGCGCCCAGTCCAGCCCTTGAATTGGGGGATGACTTGCCCCAGGCTGGCCATATGGGCACACAGTACGTCACTGTTGTCCTGGAAGGGCTTGAGGACATGTACTATTTGGGAGACGGTCAACCAGTCATTGGAGCTGATGCTGAGCTCCTCTTTCCCATGCAGGATGGTCATGGAGGAGATGACATCCTGTGCCACTCTCTTCTGCTCCACCAAATGCAAAATCATGGGCCGCATTCAGACTGGCAGTTTGGCCCGGCAGGCAAACGTTTCACGAGCGTTTCAGTAGCGGATTAAAGGGGCGGGTTGACACAGGCCGTCGTGTGTCGCTTCCCTCCTGAGTTTAAACGATACCATGTTAAAGTGATAGCAAACTGTGTATACAGCACGTTGATTCCGGTTCCCTGAGTGTGAACGCAAGCGCTGCTAAGGCGGGAACAACCCACAGTTGATAATAGGTGCATGTGCACATGTGCGCATGTGTGCACATGCACACGCCCGGAATGCTCCGGCATGCCAAGTGGAAGTGTGGAGTCGATCCTGACCTATTTGCTGATGTGCCCATGTGCATAGGCGCATGCAGCTGAGTACAAAAGCCACGCTAACAGCCCGCCAGGGGTGGATGACAGTGCAAATGCTCCCTTGCGCTTCCTCCACGATATCCTCCCGCTTCATTCACTGCAGTATGAACAGGAATATCGGGAACAAGCTGTTCCAGGTCTATTCCATTTTTTCTTTGCCACGACTCCCTAGTGCTTCAAATTGCCAGTCTGAACTCGGCCCTGGTATAGGTGGAGTCCCTCATCCCCCTCCCTCTGCCTCTCATGCAGTAGACAGGTAAACTTGATGCTGCACGAGAAGTCTCAGGGAAGGACTGCATCTTGAGCACAGCAGTGTCCTACGTGGCCTTGACAGTGCTCTCCTGCCTACAGCATCCTTCACTACCAGCTGAAGCATGTGTGCCAGACAGATGATGCTCTTGCGACACACATGCTTCACTTCTGCCAGCAGGTTGGTTTCAGCATCTGTGACTATGTAGCCATGGAGGATGGTGCTACCACCCACTCTCCTTGGCTTTTTTGTATCACATGGTGGTGACGTTTTCCACTGTTTTTTTCTTCATTCATCCACTGCACATAGAGCAGAACCACTTTGTAGCTGTGCTCTGACAGTTCTGCTGGCTGCTCCAGAGATCTGCCATGAAGTGAACAGTTCTGCCTTACACTCTGGAGATCTGAACCTTGACAATCACCACTGATGCCAGCGAAAGGCTATGTCCTCCATGAGGGAGAAGAGTTGGCCACCCACAGCTATCATCTTGCTACTGACGAGGTGAGTCCCTGCTTCCTGAGCCCTACATGTTTGAGAAAGGGTGATTTGTTTAACTGTAATTGGATTTCCTGGGTGTAATTACAATAGCTGCCGGCCCTGCCCTCTGCTGGGTGAGGCTTCTGTTTAAGGCTGCACCTCGCCAGAGGTGTGAGCCAAGCCTAGGGCTCTTAGACTAGGGGCTCTGTAAGAAGCCCAGGAAGGACCAGGAAACCATGGCCCTAGTCTCCTTGTGTTCCCAGTAAGGCAAATAGACTTTCCACAATGAGAGCCACATAAATACGAAGGGTACTAAAAGGGGGATTATTTCTTCTTCTTCTTCTTCTTCTTCTTCTTCTTCTTCTTATTCTTCTTCTTCTTCTTCTTCTTCTTCTTCTTATTATTATTATTATTATTATTATTATTATTATTATTATTATTATAAAAAGCAGTTATGAAGGCAGAATGCCAGCAGGGGGTTGGGGCTATCTAGTGTTTTGCATGGAGTGTCACATGTACGACTGTCTTGGGTGTACAGAAGTCTTGGGTGTGTGCCTGGTGCAAGGAGCTCCTGGTTCTCAGGGAACAAGTTTGCACCCTTGAGGCCAAGGTGGCTGACCTGGAGAAGCAGAGCAGTCAGTTAGGAGCATGGGGAAGACTCTCAGGGACTTGTTAGATATGTTCCACTCTGAAAATGGCAGCCCCGCCACTGTCAGGGAGCATGAGGGTCAAGAGGAAACAGGGCACCGTGCTGAGGATAAGGGGAATGTGCTCTCAGAAGGGACCTCTTCTTCAGTTGGTGAATGGGTATCCTTTCACACCAAGCAACCACCCCTGGGCAGGGAGGGAGGGGGGCTCTTGGTAACTGGTGATTCGATCCTTAGGCAGGTAGACAGCTGGGTGGCAAACCTGCATACTGACCATATGGTGACTTGCCTGCCTGGTGCGAAGGTAGCCGACATTATGCATGTTCTAGATAGGCTGGTAGACAGTGCTGGGGAGAAGCCAGTGGTCATGGTACATGTTGGCACCAACAATGTTGGGAAATGTAGTCATGAAGTCCTGGAGGAAAAATTTAGGCTGCTAGGCAGGAAACTCAAGGCCAGGACCTCTAAGGTAGTCTTCTCAGAAGTGCTGCCTGTTCCACACGCAGGGCCGGATAGACAGGCACAAATCAAGAGTCTCAATGCGTGGATGAGACAATGGTGTAGGGAGGAAGGGTTCAAGTTTGTTAGGCACTGGGATGCTTTTTGGAACAAGAGGGAGCTGTACAAAAGAGACGGTCTCCACTTGTCCTGAGAAGAAACCAGGCTGCTGGCGCTTAAAGTCAAAAAGGTGACAGAGCACTTTTTAAACTGAATATTGGGGGAAAGCCGACAGGAGATTAAAAGTCTCTGGTTCAGGATGGCTCATCTCAAAGAGATGAAGGGGTAACTGTTACTTTTCTACAGGGAAATAGATTAGAATTGTCCACTGAGACTGTGACAAACAATATGGACTGCCTGGCAAGGTCTCAAGGCAACAGGAGGAAGGTTGCGGGCCTACCATGCCTGGGAAATTATAGATGTTTATGTACAAATGCTAGGGGGAAAACATAGACATTGTAGGTATTTCAGAAACTTTGCAGGATGAGGAAAATCAATGGGATACGGTGATTCCTGGTTATAAGTTATATCAGAAGGATGGGGGGGAAGGGTTGGAGGTGGGGGGGTGTCTGTATTTCAGAGAAGGTATACAGTCCTCTGCAGAGAGTCTCTGGGCCAGGCACAGATTGGGGCAGGAGGCTTCAAGCCCCCTGGTGATGCCCTGATAGGGCTGAGCTCCAGTAGCCTGGCAAGATGGGTCTGGTGCCCAGGGGCAGAGGCCTGTGGTATGCAGTTGGTGGAGGACTTGTTCCCCCCACGACGAGCAGGCTTTGCACCCAGTTTCATCCTCATGGCACACAGAGGTGTTCACATTCAGGAGGGGTGGGTGGGTAAAAATGTGGGAGACCTTTCTTGGGGTCTGTAACTGGGACCCCAGAGATGTAATCATCCCCATGCATTATTTCAGTGTATGAACAGACATCAACACTTCAATCCATAAACACTTGCTTGGGCAAGAAACTGTACAGTCTTAATTTATTCTGCAAGACAATTTGCAGGAAAACTCTGATTTCCATTCGTCTGGTGGTGCTGGGGTGCCTACTAAGCTGTCATAAGGTAACTTTGGGGAGCCCATGTCAAACGTCTTTGTCATGCCTTGCTGTTGTTGCATCACTGAAAGTGGAAAACGCAGACTTCCGCTGGTCTGGTGTGGCTGAGGTGCCTACTAAGCTGTTGTTGTGGGGTACCTTTGAGGACCCCCTGTTGGAAGTCTCGTCATGTCTTCATTTATGTATCTCCAAATCTACTTTTAAAAATTGTGGGTGGCCCAGCCAGCCCTACACCCTTTTCTTCTGCAGAGGAGAAGAATTTGTCACAGGTTGTATCAGCCTTTGGTGGGTGAACTGTGAGAGCTGTGGGCATTGGGCACACTTTCCTTGCTTGTCTGGTGGGGATAGAGTGCCCACCGAGCTGTTGTCATGGGGTCACTTTGGGGAGCACCTGTCAGTAGTCTCTTGTCATGTTTGCCTTTCTGTGATTGCATCACTTGAAAACTCTGATTTCCACTGGTCTGGGGAGGCTGGGGTTTCTGCCAATCTGTTGTGGGGTAACTTTGGGGAGCCCCATTGAAACTCTGGTTATACCTGCCTTTCTGTCCTTCAGAACCTGCCTTTGGAGATTTGGGAGCATAGGGGTGATGCTTGCCTTGTTTTGAGTGTCTGGCTGGGGGGGGGGTGTCTCCCTGGGTAAAGCTTCCCTGTGTGTTTGATGTCACTGGGTGGTTCCTGACTATAACTACAGCTGTCTTTTCCACATAGAGCACTGGGGTGGGAGACTTTTCTGGGGGGGTCCATAATTGGGATGCCAGAAATGTGTTCCACCCCCAACTTGGAGAGAACATAGAGGATCAAGTGGAGGAGTGAGTTTCTCTGTGACCGATTTCCCAGAAGCGCTGCTCCACGCTCGCTCTCCCCCTTTGCCCCGATGGTACGTGTCAATTTCACACAAGTTGCTGCGCAGGCTCATTTTGCCCCGCAGCTTCGCTGGGAAAATCACATGAAGCTGCGGGGCAAAATGCGGCTGTACAGCAGCTTGTGTGAAATTGACACGTACCATCGGGGCAAAAGGGAAGAGTGAGCGGGGAGCAGCGCTTCTGGGAAATCAGCCTGTGTGTTTGGTGCATGTAGCATTCAGAGGGTCCATTCTATACACTTTTGCACCTGTTCTTGACATTTTCCCCAAAATCACTTTCTTGGCTTGACCTTAGTCCTGTTGGGTTTGCAGTGCCTCAGTGACACTATTTCTGCTGGGCACTTCGCACTCATTCTGCTAGGCTTGCAAAAATGCCCCCACCTTAGGGTTGCCAAGTCCTACCTGTCGCTGCAGCGGGGGATTCCTGGCTCGCTCCTGGAGTGTGTGCGTGTGCGCTTTGTGCGCGTGCGCCGCAACCACGTCACCCAGAAGTAACGCGACCACGCCAGGCATGCTGGGGGCAGGGCCACACCATCCGAGGGAAAACCATAGAGTTTTCCCTCGGATTATCGTGGCCCCGCCCCCAGTATGCCCGGCGTGGTTGCGTCAGTTTTGGGTGACGTACACATTGCGTACTTTGGGGGTGGGGTTCCCCCTGGAACCCAATCCGCCAGTGGCGGGGAATGGGCCTCTGGGGTGGGGGTTTCCCCGCCCCCCCGGGGGGACTTGGCAAGCCTACCCCACCTTCAGTTTCAGAGCTTCTTGGGGACTTTGATTCTGTCCTGCATGGCTTCTATTGTCCTTGCATTTTCCCTCCCTTCATTGGAAAAATAGAGGATGGGGCAACTTCTTTGGGGGGGGCATAACTTGGACCCCCTAAATCCAATCCAGATAGAGGAGTTTTAGCTGGAGATCCACTGTGATATTGGTGCCTCTAGCTGACTTTTAGAACTGGAATTCCGCAAACTTTCCCCTGTTCAGCCTTATATATGTTCTTCCACTTTTAAAAGTTTAGATTCCCAGCCTGGGATAGTGTCCCATTACTTACATGATCTTGAGATTCCTTTCCAATGTAGAGCTTTTATGTTGGCTAGAATGAATGCATTCCCCTCCAATTTTCTCTGTTGGAGATACCATCAAACCCCTTTTTTGAGAGACTTTGCCCTTGTGGTGCGAACCTTCCTGAATCAATCTAGCACATAATGCTTGAGTATCAGTCTAATGACAATTTATGTCAGAAATTGTTTGGAAATGTATCCCAGATAATTGACCTTAAGAATGCTGTGATCAATTGTCAATTCTTACTGAATGACTTGGTAGCGGACATTACTAGCCCAGCTGCAAAATTTTTGGAAGAAATTCTTAAAGCCAAATCTAAGTTGTTATAAATTAATTCTTATATAAACTTATGTTCCTTAGGGTCAACCTAGGATTGACCCTAAATGTTATGTTAAATTTACTATGCCAATAAAAGTGTTGTACTTGTATTCTAGCTTGCAGAGGATCCATTCAATACATTCTTGAACCTCCTTAACCTGAAACTGTCCTTTCCTCAGAAAGTACTTTCCTGGGGGCACCTTTTTTGGGGGCTGTAACTCAGAACCCTGAAATCCAATCCTTTCCAACCTTGGAAGGCAAGTAGAAGATAGTCATCCAGAGATGCCCTCTGATTTGCATTTCTCTAGCATACCAGGGGGCCATTCTACTGCATCACAAACTTCACCAACTGAACCCGTTTTTCTAGTGTCCAAAAATGTGTGATGGTCTGTTATTCATGAACCGCGGATGCCATGAACCATGAACCGAACTGCATTTTCCTGGGTTGTCCCCACCCTCACCCCCGATGGGCTAAAAGAAGCATAATGCATTCTAAGTAGGTACGTTGGTAATATGAATCTGGTGCATTAGTGGGGAGAGGGACATTGTTAAAACCAGCAAAATAGAAAAAAAAGAAGTCTTTTGTTCACTGTGTTCCCTGGAAAGCAATCTCTGGAAATTAAGTGGTGAAAGATAGTAAACAGAACTTTCCTAGCCTTTGAGCTTCTCTTAAATTCTCAGGTACTCTGGGAATAAAATTGCTCAGGAAAACATGTAACATAATACATGTGGCTATGATATGGACTGCCACTGTGCATTGGCATCTGGAAAAAGGGAGATCCCTCTCTCCAAGTCTTAAGTAACATCTTGTAACTTGTTTCTAGTCATTAAAATGAAAATGGTAATGCATGTTTTCAAAGAAAGGAAATGACCGTTAAACTTGGTATTATCTTTATAGGAGCAATGCCTCTATCCGCCTGCAGATATGTACTTTCCCTCCCTGTTATGTTGATTTTTTGGCTGTAATAATGAGGAAGTGAATGGAAAAGCTCTCTCCCCAAAGTGATTAATTTTATTGGTATCTCTGACAGAAATTTTAGCATAATCTTAGAAGCAGCTCCTCTCTTTCCATGGGAAATAAAATAATTAATGTATGTGTGCATTGGTTAGAAGTGCAGCACTGAATTTGCAACCTGGGGCAGCTGGGGGGGGGGGAGCAAAGAGGAATTGGCTGGCCTCATGGCCTGGCAGGGAGGGTTCCTGCCCTGGATTAACCATTAAGTAAAATAAGCACATGCTTAGGACTCCAAGGGTAGGGGACCACATGCGATGTGGACCACACACTCCTGTAGCAAACTACCTTCGATGGAATGACCGGAAGATGGCTTGGACACTCCAGCAGACATCTCTGGTGGTGCACCAGCTTGGGAATCAGCTGGGCCCTCCTTTATCTGAAGCTTCCGATGCTCTGTGGAGCAGCTTCTCTTTGCAGCTGCTGCTTTTTGACCTCAAAGCAATAGTCCTTTGCTTCCGTGGTGCCCTATGGTATAATCCAAGGAAGTAGGCCCTGGGGTTGGGGTGGGCTCCTGGCTAACATGGCCTTTAAGGGATAGGGTCCCCTGAGCTGCCAGTTCTAACAGTGAAAGCTGGGTTTTTTGCTAGTTGCATTCCCCTGCTGCTTGTCAGTTGGTCATCTCTTTTGAGCCAAGTTTTTAAGAAGCCATGTGGTAGTCACTTTGCTGCCCCCACATCCATAGCAGCTGCTCACCATGGGTCCTTGCTGACCAGCGTGAATTTTTCTCCAGCCTGGGCTAAAAACACAACCCCCCCTTCCTCAAGTTTGATTGTTTACTCCTCTATAGTGGCACTGAGTTCTGTGGCCATCAAAGCCACGCTTATGGGGGTTCCTGGCTGTTCTTTCATCTGCTCTGCTTCCGCTCATAGAGGGAATCGTGTGCCTCTACTGTCATATATAGTTACAACCAGGGGTCTTGTTGTAGAAAAAGAGCTGCCGGAGCTCATTAGCATAACTCATTAGCATAACTTATTTGCATATGCCACGCCCCCTGACATCACCGGAAGTGACAGAAGGCCACACCCCCTGACATCACCGGAAGTGTGTCAGGAGGCCCGGCTACTTACCCTCCTGCTTCATCCTCATTCCCAAACGGAATGAGGATCGAAGCAGAGGGCGGGGTAAAGAAGGGGGCGGGGCTTCACCACGTGACCGCCCCGCCCCCTAGAGGTTCTCTTCCGGAGCTCCGTACCTGAGAGCTCCCCCCCGACTAGAGCCCTGGTTACAACTAAAATTAAGATAATTTATAGATAGCAATAATTATTATAGTATTTTAAAAATCTTAATAGTAAGTAAATAAATATGTTTCTAGTAAGCAGTTAACTGCTGATATACTCATATCCTGATAACATTGCCAGCCACCCAGAACTGTTATAGTTAGACAGAGTAATAGATAAGTTTTGTTGAACCAAAGGCTACCACACACAGTGCCAACAGCGTGGTTGGCAGGAACAACTCTTTTGTGTACTTGTGGTTAAGCACACAAAGGTTTTTCTTTGTCATATAAGCTAGTTAGTAAAGACCATGCTACCTAAGAAGTCCACAGCTCTGAAGCATTAGGCTGCCAGTTCCCAGCCCAATACAGCCAACAGGGGCACGGAGGACAAGACCAGGCCCAAGGCCAGGAAGGCTGTCAGATCAGGGGAGGACGAGGAGAGACTGGGACTTATCGTGTGCGTAAACACGCGTATAAGACAATTGGGTTATTTAGCCCATGTTTGCACTCCCAGACTGACAATTTTGTGCATAACATTCTGCCCTGTCAAATTGGTTTGGGGAGAGCTCTTGTTTTATTGATTTATTTGGCCAATTTCTATGCTGCCTCTACAGTGAATGCGCCCAAGGCTATTTACAAAAATAAAATATTTTAAAAAACCCAAAACTTTAAAAGTTCTTAATTAAACTTCAGCCTCACAGACTAGCCATAGTATAAGAATATAGAAAACTGAGCAGTTTAAAATAATTTGAAGTCAATGGGCTTAGAAGGGTGTAACTCTGTTTAGGACTGTAATTTATAATACATCTTTAACACAAGATTCTGTGTGATGGTTACTCTGGATTTTTTCTTTAGCTGCCTTAGGCACAGAAATGCAGAAATGTGGCTGTCCTTGCCAGAATGGCACTGGAGGATCTGGGGGCAACAACAGGTGGTTATTAAGCTCCTGACAGGCCTTAATGCATAGGCTAAGTTCAATTTAATGGGTCACAAGTGCTATAGATCTGGCTTATTGGAATGAATGACACATACATGGAAGCATCTAGACTGTTTTAGCCACTTTGCAAGAATCAGCAGATATAGCATGGAGCTGTATAATTTCTTTTTAGCAGGTGAATTTCTCCACCATCTGTAGAACATGTTCCGTCAAGATCAGGAACACGTGGTGGGAGCAGTGGGTGGGGAGGAGTTATTTTAACTTTCCTTCCCTAGGCTGAACAAAACCTGTGATTGAGTGATTGGATTTGAGTTTCATACTGAAGGGAGCAGGGTTGTGTGTGTGTGTTTTAAATTTTCCATATCTTTCCACCATACTAATGAAATTTGCAGACATGGAGAGGAAACAAAGAGTTATTTATAGGAGTGGGAGGAATGTGAGGCCTAATTGTGCTTAGTCTATTGCTAAGTACGTAATCTGTTTGCTATTAAATTTTACAGTCTTTCAGCATTATATACTACACACACACGCCTGCACCCCAAGTCTACGCAAATCTGACAAAGTACTTGGTTCTTTTCTTAGCTAGGAACTAGTGAGAGCTACATTTTAGGGTTAGTTGGTTTTTCAGTAGACCTTTGACTGCTTTCTGAATTGGAATTCCAAGGCTTTATAGTTTGCTGTGTCTCTGTTCAGATGCTATATAAATAAATAGTTCTCAAACATTCTGTTTGAATTGTCACTGAAATTTTGTCTTTGGCCAAATGGTCAGCTTGTTTTTAGCTTAAGGTGGTCAGCTTGTTTTTAGGCTGTAACCTTTCAGACTCCAGATGGAGGTACAACTGTTGGGATGCACCCCCAAACACAAATCCTTTGTTAATAGAAAATAAAGATGTCTGGGGATATGTTTGTGCTAATCCTTCTCCCTAATATCTATGTGGAAGTTTTCTATGTGCAAGATGTTTTTCTATGATGATACATTATTAGATTTCTTCTCCCACCTTCTACTTAATATTTATTAATTTATTATTTATTAATTCAGTTTGTACCCCGCCCTCCCCGCAAGCAGGCTCAGGGCGGCTCACACGGTACAAAATACCAGTAAACGACATAAAATCACCTAAAATCACATTAAAATAATTAAAATACAGTTATAAAATCATAGATGTTAATCATCCATCCTTAATTAATTGAGATGGTGTCCTAAGTGTTGCAAGCAGACAATCCAGCTCATGGTCTTCTTGGGTCGCACAATGGGCTAGGCCAGATGTTAGGCTAAGGGCCAGGCTCACTGATGGTGATGATCAGGGCAGCTCCTAGTTGAAGGCCTGGTGGAAGAGCTCTGTCTTGCAGGTCCTGCAAAACTGTAAAAGGTCCCACAGGGCCCTGATCTCTTCCGGGAACTCATTCCACCAGCTGGGAGCTGCCACTGAAAATGCCCTGGCCCCTTGGTAGTGGGGCGCCTCCGTTCTAGTGGCCGGGGGGGGGGGGGGGGTCAGTCGATGCTGTGATCCCCACTGCAGTGATGTAACTCAGACACACATTTTACCACTTCACTGAGTACCAACTGTATCCCCTGTCAACTGTTTCAGTTACATTAGCATTGTCACAAAAATAGATAGCCATGCTGATCCATAGCAAAATTGAAGGCCCAAGGCTATATAATACCTTTTGTTAAAACTAACTGAATAACAAAATAACAGAACTCTTAATGAAGACTGGCATTTTGAAACAGAAGGGGAAAGGATCGCATGGGTCATCTTAAGGACTCTTTGTCAGCCTCTAACTGCTGAGGAAGGTTCCAACCACTCCCAAATGTCAGAAATAATTTGTTCTAGGGTGCCCAGGCCCTCTGGTGGAGGTGGAGGTCCCCCGCTGCCAGGCCCCACCCCCAGCCTCTGATTAGCTGGTTGGTGAGAGGGACTTACCAGGAGAAAGGAGAATGCCTAGGCTTCAAAGCCCATTTTACCATAGAGTTTTTGCCCAAATACCAGAGCCTTGCCTGGATGTTGCTGGTCTGATGACATCACTTCCTGTATGACACTGGTGACAAGGCCTATCTCTTTCTATTTGTAAGTCCTCCCTATCCCCTGCTGGCAACCCTAAATTTGTTCATTTATGATGGAACAGGTATGTTTCATGTCAGATCTCGAGCAATACATTTCTAACTGCATTTTAAATATCTTAAAGAGGAGGCCAAACAGATGGTTTCTAGTCAACAGGTAACATTATTGCAACCACAAAGGTACCTCAGTAGGAAACCTTGAGCTGAACTGGCTGTTAAGAAGATCCAAATTGAACAGGAAATGGAAAGGGAAACTACTCTTGAAAAAGACACTGAAATCCATCACTTTCTAGTATGGCAACCATACAATGGGATACACTCCTCCCCAAATCACATAATTTTCAAGATATTGGGGAAGAACTCTAGTACAAGGTGGCCAACCCATATAATTATGGTTTATGGACTGATATTTGACGCCTTGGTGGGTTCTGGCTTTTTTGGTATCTGTGTCGACATGTTACATAAGAGCAGCCCTGCTTGATCAGATCAATGGTCCATCTAGTCCAGCATCCTGTCTCACACAGGAGGCCTCCCCCTAACATTGTCTCCTGGCTCTGGGATTCTGCTCTGGATCCCCCTCAGTCACCATGGCTACTAGCCATTGATAGACATCTTCCATGAATCTATCTAATCCCCTTTTAAAGCTGTTTATTCTTGTGGCCATTGCTACATCCTCTGGCAGCAAATTCCACATTTTAATCACTCTCTGTGTAAAGTACTATTTCCTTTTCTCCATCCTGAACCTACTGCCCATCAGCTTCATTGGATGCCCACGAGTGCTACTATTTTGGGAGAGGGAGAAAATTTTTCTCTGTGTCAGTTCTCTACATCCCTTGCATAATTTTATAAACCTTTATCATCTACCCTCTTAGTCGTCTCTTTTCTAAAATGAAAAGTCCCAATACCCTTCAGCCTTTCCTCATAGAGATGGTGCTCCAACCCCCCAATCATCTTGGTTACCCTCCTCTGTACTTTTCCCAGCTCTGCAATGTCCTCTTGGAGATAGTGACCAGAAGTGTACACAGTACTCCAAAGAGGCCACACCATCTCTCTTTTTATATAATTGAATAGTGGGTGCCAAAGTTCTAAAATGCACTCCTTTAGTGTATGGACGCTTGAACTGTCAGTCAGAAGACGCTGGCTGGGTTGACTGGCTGCTTTGCGCAGTCCCGCCCAGCGTTTCAAGGTCTTTTGCATATGAAAGCTGATTGGACTTCACTGCATTCCACACTTCAAACTCACCCCCCTCCCCGCAAGGCAGTTGGAATGTCAGTTGCATATGGAACCTTCAAGGTCTTTTGCATATGGAAGCTGGACTTCACTCCATTCCACACACCCCCCGCCGCAAGGCAGTTGGAATGTCTGGTGGTGTGTAGGTCCCAGGATCATGTTTGGAGAGCTCTTAAAGCTCTGGTGCTACTTCAAAGTGCTGCAATTTATTGACAGAGTAGTGTTTTGGCAAATCTTTAGGAATTGTTTGGTGCATTTACGATGGGGCACCCACCCAGAGCCTCTGGCATTTTCTCACTCTGCTGACATCAAAACCAATTTAAGGCAAAATAAGAGGCTACTGAGAGGGGAGGAAATAAAGTTGCCAGCTTTAGGTATGGAAATTCCTGGAGATTTGAGGAGTGGAGGCCGGAGAGGGGGACCTCAGACAGGTTACAGTGCCATAGACTCCACCCTCCAACCCAGCTATTTGCTCCTGGGGAACTATTGTTGCCAATCTTGGCCCAGCACCCATCACACCATTCTCTTCAACCCCCTGCTGTGCAGCAGACTTTCCCCTAGGGTTGCCAATCTCCAGGTGGGACCTGGAGATCTCCCACTGCTACAATTGATCTCCAGATGACAGAGATCAGTTCCCCTGAAGAAAATGGATGCTTTGGAGGGTAGACCCTATGACATTATACCTGCTGAGTCCTTCCGCCCGCCCCCCAATGCTGCCCTCTACAGAATCCACCCCCCAAAACTCCAGGTATTTCCCTCCTTATAGCTGGCAACCCTACTTTCCCCTCAGTGCCTGATGGTAGGCAACTTAGTTTGGTCCAGTCACCTACTTTGGCCTTTGGGAGAAAACATATTGGGGCCAATCCTGATAGGGTTGCCAACTCCCGATGGGAAATTCCTGGAGATTTGAGGGATGGAGCCTGAAGAGGGTGAGGTTTGAGGAGGGGTGGGACCTCAGACAGGTACAATGCCATAGACTCCACCCTCCAAACCACTCAGTCCCTCATGGGGAACCATTGTTGCCAATCTCCAGGTGAGGGCTGGAGACCGCTCAAAATTACAATTGCTCTGCAGAAGGGAGGGCGGAAGTCAGCTGAAGTCAAAGGGGCAGATAATGGTAGGTTGATGGTTAGCTGGGAAGGAGATGGGGTTGCCAACTCCAGGCTGGCAAATTCCTGGGGATTTGAGGGGTGGAGCCTGGAGAGGGTGGGGTTTGCGGAGGGGTGGGACCTCAGACAGGTAGAATGCCATAGACTCCACCCTCCAAACCAGCCATTTCATCCTGGGTAACAATTGTTGCCAATCTCCAGGTGAGGGCTACAGATCACTCAAAATTACAACTACTCTTCAGGGAGCAGAGATCAGTTCCTCTGGAGAAAACAGTGGACTCTGTCATTATACCCTGCTGAGGTCACCACAGCAAAATGACACTGTTTGCCCAAAGCCAGAGCACTCCCCCAGAGCCTCTTTCTAGATCTCGTTGTATTTATTTCCACAACGGGCTTTACTGCTAGTCGATTTATATTGGTTGTTTTTTTCTCGATCCCTTTCCTAATAATCCCTAATGTAGAGTTTGTCTTTTTCACTGCTGCAGTGCACTGGGTTGACACTTTCATTGAGCTATCCACTACAACTCCAAGATCTTTTTCCCCTCTCAGTCTCAGCAAGTTCAGACCCCATTAGCCTATACTTGAAGTTGGGTTTTTTTGTCCCAATGTGCATCACCTTACACTTAACAACACTGAACATCATTTGCCATATTGTTGCCCACTCACCCAGTTTGTGGAGGTCCTCTTTAAACTCTTCACAATCAACCTTGTTTTAGGCTGGGTTCCTAGGCAGCCACTCTCTCAGCACTCTGCTGTTGAAGCTTCATTGGCACTTGCAGGGGAAGGAGACATCCGAAGTACATGACATTCTAGTATATAGCTATCTGGTGTCTCAATCCAGTGGGACAACTTGAGTCATAATAGCAGAGATCTGTGCTAAACCAAATTATAGTTTCTTACATAGACAGGGTCATGTGGGGCAAATAATTGCTGGGGTCTTTGCCCTGATCCCTTAGGGTGAATACAACCCCATCTAGAACAGGCTGAATCCTCAGTTTCTGATAAGCTATAAAGCCACGGCTTTCTATTTAAATTAAGTTTTCAATATTCAGCCCCACATTAGAATGACACTGCTTGCAATCTACCACACAGGCTACTACTGGTGTGTGGAGCTATTTTCCATTGCTTTATCCTATCTTCAAAGGCCCAGCAGTATATGAAAAGGGACCTTCCTACCCAATTAGCATCTGACTAGGATTAGGGCAATGATCAAGAGCAAAAAACCCATTCCGTTGGCCCTGTCCACATTGTATTGGACCTTTAAGCATCATATCAGAGAAATGGGATAAAGCCAAGGAAAAGCAATTCCCTCCCAGCAGATGTAACATACTGTAATGTACTCATCTCCGACCGCGTGCGAGGCTAGGTCTACATGTGGTCATGCGAAGTGGCCGAGCTTCGCTCCAAGAGACAATGGGCCAAGCGGATCCTAGCCTGCACCAACCCAAGGGCTAGGCTCCCGGCCGAGAGCCTATGGAACTCTCGGCCACTGTAAATAACCTATCACTGGTGTGTGTGTGGTGTTTTGGGTGTGGGTTTGATTGCACATATAAGCCAGCCTGCGAGCCAGTAACTTTGTGTTGTTCTTCACCTAATAAAGTATGAGAGCTGAATTCACTAGTAAGTCTCAGTACTTTTCACACACTAAGGGGACCACTAGGTATCTCCATGCTGTAAGAATGTTTCACATACTGATTCCTGAAGATCAAGCACAAACCAGGCCATTGTTCTGGTCAGCTGGCAATACCAATATAAAAACAGCACTGTGTGTCTAATTTTTCATTGAAATACAATGCATGGTAATATTTTATTTATCATATCCACCTGAAAATTGTAGGTTGCTTAGTAGTGATATAGTCTAAAAAGTCCTTAAAGGACCTGTGGCCTGTTTTTCTAACTCTATAACAAAATAATGGGACACATAATTGTGTTGTGATAGTGTGGATTCCATTGACAGTCTGCTTATTTGGCCCAACTGACTCAATGTTGCCATGATTTGACTTGGTAAATTATAGCCAGTTCAGCCATTAACTAATACTCGAAGACTAAAATCTTTATTATTGCTGTTGTTACAATATACATTGTTATTGTCATTAATATTAATTTGAAAACAACGATAAAAACAATGAAGAAACTGATTTTCAGCTATTAGTACTGAGTCTATCAAATCCATTTGCTTCTTTTGGAAGTGAACAGCTGTGTAAATCATTAAAAGATTGCTAGGGACTATGGCTAACCAAAATATGCTTTAGATTTCCTTGATGTAAAATAAATGTAAATTAAACTCCTGTTATTCCAGATGCTGAAGCATTTATAGAAACAAATTCTGATTGAGCTGATTATATTTCTGCCTACTCAATTGGGTGACCCAAAGTTAAATATATTAGAGATCTGAGGAAGCAGACGTCTCCTGAGAAAGTACTACCTGACCCTGGCAAACTTATTTCTTTCAATAGCACATGTTTGTTTCCTCTTTGTTCTAGATTCCAACTGCAATTTGTTGCAAGCGATGAGGTTCTTGACCCTTCCTTTTGCTGAAGATTTTTCACAGCGGCTAATACTTTCTCTGATGTGGATTTTCCAGGGCACAAAATGCTTAGATAATTTAGGGCTGTCCACTTTTCAATGACTGTGCTTTTAGGAACAGGTTGATCTGACAGAACATTAAATGGGCATTAATGTTCTTATCTAAGCACTGAAAAGATCCATATGCTGATTTCTGTGAAGACTGAGTTGTTAAAAACAGGCCAAGGGCATATTTTTGTAAAAAATAAATAAATGAATGGGAATGGAGTCTGGAGTCATTTAGTTACCTGCCATTTCATTACTCAGTTCTGAAAAGAAAATTTGTGATGGAGTTAGTAGCCAAGTAAGGAAAATATAGAGGAACCCCTAAATTTCAATATCACAATTTGAACGGAATTTAATTGCCAAGGTCAAACCCACTGTAGTCCCTGGGTTGTGTTTTACCACATGTATGGGGAAATCACACTACACAAAATCCTCCTGAAATGTGCAATCACAATTTTATTTAAAGGGGCAATGTGTGTATTTTCATCCTCAGTAAATATGAACAAGAACCATTTTAATTTTTTTTTCTTAAAAAGAACAAGGGGGAAAAAACTTTAAATGTGCTGAACTGCAGGCTGGAAGGTCGGTAGTTCAGCAGTTCGAGACCCGAGTGCCACATGACAGAATGAGCTTTTGTCTCTGGTTCCAGCTCCTGCCAACCTAGCAGTTTGAAAGCAAGAAATTGCAAGTAGATAAATAGGTACCGCTTCAGTGGGAAGGTAACAGCATTCCGTGCGCCTTGGCGTTTAGTCATAACGGCCACATGACCACGGAAACATCTTTTGACAGCGCTGGCTCTTTGGCTTGGAAACGGAGGTGAGCACCGGAACCCTAGAGTTGGATTCAACTGGCTTTCGAGCAAGGGAAACCTAAGATTTTAAAAAGAAAAGAAAAAATATATAAAGACAAGACGAAATCATAACAGTGATAGCGGATCTACACATAAGTTTCTATAAATGATTTCCAAATATCTACAAATAAGTCTATGTGCAGTTGCCATCTATATGCCATGTGTTCAAATGCTGATAGAGTTCTAAGGTCCTCCATTTATTGATTTACTGGAGCTGGGCTTTTATCTTTCTAATGTTGTAATATGAGTCTTTTAGCTGTAGTAAGGGCATGGAGGGTCCATTTCTGTTGACCACTGGTTAGCCTCCAAGAGACAGGCAGATAGTTTAAAAGTACAAAAGAATCCTCAAAAACCAATGAACATTCTGATACAAAACTGATATAAGTAATAATTTCTTCCCAGAAAAAATGAACGACTGGACATTTTTTTTTTTTTTAAAAAGGCCTTGCCTATTTATGGGAAGTTCTTACCAAAGAGTTCCTGACAATTCCTATATCTACCCCAAAGTGAAAAAGAGTAGCTCTAGGAATCACCAGAAACTCTGTGGTAAAACTATACTTGTGTCCGATGAAGCAGCCTTGACTCTCAAAAGCTTATACACTGAAAATCTTGTTGGTCTCAAACGTGCTACTAGACTCAAACCTAACTATGGTAAAACCAGAAGTTCTTACCATAGAGTTTCTGGCAATTCCTAGGTAGCTGTAGCTCCAGCTAGCTCTATGAATCACTAGGAACTCTATGGTAAGAACTTTCTGTAAGTAGACAAGGCCTTATTTTTTAATGGGGCCTGGGGGCAGGGGATCGCCCACCCTCACTTGGGGCTTGGCAGCCCTACCCACAGCTGAAAGGGAGCTCAAATCCAGGGAGACTGGGGGGAAGGGAAGTGTCACCTGTGGGTGGGGAGGAAATCAGCACCAGTGCCTTGTTTAGCACTGCAACAGAGCTCAAATATAGGGAAGAACAAATGTGTGTTACACAGGGGGAGTATCTGCTCTAGTATTTGCTTAGTACTGTGGCTGAGTAATCTGTTAGCTCCAGTAGGCGAAAATCATTAAAGAAAGTGGAATGGGTGGGTGTAAGAGCAATCCTAAGCAGATATTAGACTCTATCTAAATATATTCTATGGGCCTTACACCCTGGAGAGTATTTTTAGGGTTGTCCTGTGTGTTTAATAAAACTGGAACATCCATGTGAGGAGATCTAAACCCATCCCCCTCTTAAGCATTTGAAGCATTTATCTCCTTCCCAGACTCCAATAACAAATCAGCTGGGTCCAGGGGAAAGTAATTAAGAGTGTAACCTTTAGCAGAGTTGCCCACCTGATCCTAAGCAGAGTTAAACTCTTCTGAATCCATTTAAATCAATGGAAAGTGAACCAAGAGCAGTGGGGGCAAGAAAGCAACAGGGGAGGGAAAGTTTAGCTTCCTTTATGAAATCATTGTTTCCCACAAAGAATGAAAATCTCACTCACATTCCAATACACATGTTATGTACCAACAAAGGACCACGCATGCAGTCGGGTGCACACGTGGTCAAGCACACTAGGAAAGCTTCGTGACCCGGAACAATAGACTCGTAGTATCCTACAATGGACCAATAGGTTAGTCCAGATCCTCAAAGGAACCTAAGGTTATTGGTGCACTGTAAATAAACCTATCACGGGTGTGGGGTGTGTTTGTTGGGTGTGGCATGGACCGACATATAAGCAGACCCCCAGGTCCTGCTTCCTTGTCTCTGTTTGCCTACTAATAAATTATGAGTTGAAATCACTCGACTATGCATCTTGAACCCAGTACATTCTAACACGCTTCCCTGTGCCTGTGAGAATATTAATGGGCTATCAATGGGGACATTTTCTCCTATCTAAAATTTGGTGGGGAGGAAATTCATCCCAATTAGGCAAAAAACAAAATAAAATGCTACTTAAACTGATGCACGTGGGATGAAGACTCTGAACATAAGCAAAAACTATAGGAAAGCTATTTAAATTGAGATTTTATTTAAATATGCACCATAAGCAAATATTTGATACCACTCATGCTGATCCATTCAGTGATGTTTTGAACCTTCAGGGACACAGAACTCCTATATCACTGGCTTCACAATTCAAAAAATATGGCAGACCTATGCACTTCACATTTAAAAACTGGGAGAAGGAGGATAAAAGATGGAAATTAATTTTTTTTAATATATTGCTCTATTTTCCAACTTTAAAACTTGACAAAGATATTTCTGTCTTAATCATGAGCAATTATGAGCAGATACTACATTACATTTTTTCCACCATTCTTTTTTGTAGGTACGTGGAACATACTAAACTTTTATATGAGACTTTGGCACATTAATTATGTCTCTTTTTGTTTAAAGACAGCTATTAATATTTGTAGTTTATCGGCTTCCAGGAAGAAAGATACACACAAACACACATACTGGCCAAAACAACAAAGGAATAAAACAAATAGTGCTTCATTTAAAAAGATCTGATACCTAAACTGTTATGGACAAGTTTACTTAACTTGACCAGGAAAGCATGAATCACCACTTAAAATCTGTTAAAATCAGATTAAATTTAAGATTAGTTTCTTATGGTTTTGCTAAAGAATCTGAAATATTTCCATTTGGAAAAGAGGTATTTCCTTAACCTTCTTGGTGTTAGTTTGTTCAGTATTGCATTTGTTGCATAACAAAGGTTACCCAAAGGTAAGGCATTCAGAAATTTTTTAAAAAGGGAAAGTTTAGTTGCAGGGATAAGATGGAGATGAAGGCAACCCGAAGGTAAGTAGATCTGTTGAGAACTTAGACTAACCTGTGATGAAAACATTGAGTTTTTATTGACAGCAGAAAAATCTTACCCAGTCCAGCAAAAATTAATTCATATTGAAATTATGGGACAAGTTACCTGCAACTTAACACCCGCTGATTTTAATAAACTGATTTTAATAAGAATTAAACACAACTTTCTTTGCATCATGGCCGAAGTCTTTATAAACATGTGATCCTTCTTACCTTGATGTAGTGATCCATTGCTGTAACATGAATTCTAATGTGCATACAGAGCAACCAAACTCTTAGAATTTCAGTGAATATGACAAATTTGTGGACATTTCCCCATTTAAATGAATTGTGTTCACAGGGAAACTCTATGATCCAGTCTTCCTCATACAAAACCATGACAATTTAGAAAGTGTGTGTGTGGGGGGGGGATTATTTATTTATTTACAAAATATATATCTTGACTTCCTGCCTTACAAGGTCCACCAAGACAGGTAACAATTTAAAACATACATGATAAAATACATGATAAAATCATTAAAATAAGTTCCTCTCCCAGAAGTACCTCATTAACACAACTCTAAAAAGAGTTTTTAAAAGATTTAAATATATATGAAATATTTAATTACATATAAAACAGAAAACTTTGGTTAGGAAGGAGGGATCATTGAAGGAATGGCAAATGAAACAGAAAAAAGTCTTCACCCACTGGTTGAGGAAGACAATAGAAGGGGACAGATGAATCTTCCTGGGGAGAGAGTTCTAGAGCTTTGGTGCCATGACCAAAAAGGCCTTCTTTCTAACCCTAATCTCAGAAAGTGGGGGGCACCTGAAATAGGGCCTCTAAAGATGACCATAATAGTTGGGCAGTCCTCCAAGTATGTTGGTCTCAAACCATGCAGAGCTTTGAAGGTCAAGACCAGCACCTTGAATTGTGCCCGGAAATAAACAGGAAGCCAGCATAGTGTTGGAATAAGTATTCAGCATGTGTGATGTATATGTGTATTAGATCATGCCAATCTAGATGACAGGTGTCAGAGTGACTGTCAGTCCAGGTAACCAGACCAAACCAGTTCTGGCTGGTGCAATGCTGATCTGTAATCTGAGTGACTCAGCAGGAATATGATTGGCTGTTCAATGTATATAGTTGTGTGTGATCTATACACTGTGTGCTTATTCGTATGTTGACTGTCTGGCGAAGCACTTTGCCAGTGTGAGCTGTGATCTGTAAATAAACTTCACTGTATATAGTTGACCACTACGTACTGAGTCAGTGTGGTTTGCTACAGTGGGAATTCAGCAGGGTGCAATTGGACTATTGGTTTGAAAACGGTGACCTGGGGACGCCAGGAGTGCACTCCGTGACACATAGGTGGGCCAAGTCTGGGGTGATATGGCCCTTATGACCCAATGGAACTACATTACTCAAACAACATTACTATAGTACTACAATAAACAAACAAATGATTCACAAATAGAGTGTGATTAAAAGTAGTTTTCATGGGACAGCTTCAGTGTGCATATGCACAGTATATGATTGATGGTAAAAATGTGTGTAATGTGAAACTCTGCCAAATGTGCCCCATATACAGACATATGAATTAAGTTTTCCAACAGGACTCCCTTGTCTTAATACCTTGGTGGGCATGTAAATATCTCCATGTAATAATTCTGTTTTCGAGTAACAACATTCCATGCACTCCCTTAGCCATTGGAACATCAGCTGCCACTCAAGAGTACTCGCGTGCCATTGGCCGGGTGCTGGGTCTGCTCCTCTTCCCCGCCCACTCCCCCTTCAGCCACTGTGCCTTGTCAGACTTACTGGCAAATGGCTTTCTCTCTTGACGAAGACACTTTTCCTGCTTGCCTCTTGTGTGGGACTAACTTTTCCCTCAGTGGCTGTTGGTAGGTGTCATGAAATGGCAGTTACCTGTGTTTGTAAGATGGTTGTGGTTCTTTGTTTAAAATGTTCCCCCATAAGGTTTAATTGAGCTGTAGTTCCAGAGAGGGGCCTGCAGGGGTATCACTCACTGGGTTAAATGGGGCTTCCTCATCTGCTGGCCTACAGTTCCCAGCTGCCCCAAGGCCAAAAAGTGCAGGAAAACAGGGACTTTCCCAAGGCAGTCTTCGACCCTGGGAGGCAGCAGAAATTCAGCCACTCCACAGTCAGCTGGAGTGGGGAATGAATGGAAGTTTGCCTAACCTATTAGAGAGAGAGGCTGAAGTGCAGCCAAAAGCCGGTCCAAGGAATGAGCCCATCCTGAGCCCACAACCTCCAGAGGTAGAGAGTATTGTGTGTAGGAAAAGAGAATTGTGTTTAACCCCTGTTGATTTATGTCCTGTTGGTTCATAGTATGTGCTTACTCCTACAGTGTGTGTGTGCTCCATAACTGTGTAAACAGTTAAATAAATTCTTTAATTTGGGCTAATAATCTCTGTTGTGCTCTGACCACATAGTCTTCCCTGCACTGCACAATACCAAAGAAAGGGGGTAGCCCAGGGAAGCAAAAAAAGGCCAAACCCTTGGGTTGCCAACTTTCCAGGGATCCCCCAAAGATTGGGGACTCCATCTCCAAATAGGGAGATTTGGCCAGAGGGGTCTCACTGTCCCTCTAAAAAGGCAGTGAGGATTCCGTGAGTGGTGGCAGTGAACTTAAGGAGTGAGATACGCCCACGGGACGAGGGTGGGAGGCAAACAGCAGAGTTGTAAATTGGAGCCCATTTGGCCATGGTAGGCAACCAAGCTTGGTTCAGACAAAGGAAGGAAACCCTTTGCAGGCCTTTGTGAGGAACTCATTGGGGCCAGTCCTGAGTCTAAGGTTGCCCGCTCCAGGTAGGGAGATTCCTGGAGATTTTCTGGTAGAGTCTATGGAAGCCAAGGTTTGGGAAAGGGAGAGGCCTCAGCTGAACAGAATGCCATACAGCCCACCTTCCAAAGCAGTTATTTTCTCTGGGGGGGGGGAGAGATCTGTTG